>NW_010533674.1:0-5434 GCF_000687285.1 Phaethon lepturus
ACATCTCTCACCAGTCCTTCTCTGTTTGGAACCAGCAGGTCCAATTGAACTGAATTACTGAAGTCGAGGTAAACAATATCCATAGCCTTTCCCTCATCCACTAGGCACATCACCTCGTCATAGGAGGAGATCAGGTTGGTCAAGGAGTTAGTCAAGCTTTGGAGCAGTAATGGTAAAGAAATTGCCTCTGGCATATGTTTGCATTTATATTATTCAGCCTTCAAGTAAACCTCCCCAGATTTACACAAAATGACAAATGATCACCCACAATCAAATTATTCTAAAGTTGGGCATTTCCCCCATCCTTTTTCTGCTGATCTTGCATTCCCTAACAGGATGACAACATTTAACCCAGAATCCTGCTTACCAAAAATTATGACTGACGTCTCATGCTAATTTGGACTGTAGACTCCACAGAAATACCAAGAGGATGCAGAAGAGGGAGCTCACATATTTGCAAATCAGAAGTAATTGCAGCAAGCCAGCAGAGCTGTCTGGGCACAACATGGCCGCCGTCTCTGATGTACCAGCTCCATCCCTCCCTGGGAAGTCCTCCCCAAACCCCAGGGTATTCCAACGCGCCCCTTGCCAGGATGGGGCCAAGACAGCTCAGAGCAGCTGGATCTCACCAGCACCTCCAGCTCTGCAGACCCAGCCTTCTTCTGGTCAGCACCGACACTCATCTGAAACGAACTTCCAAACCACTGGAGACTCTTCCCACGTTGGCTATGGTAACGGTCGCCTCCGAAGACTAAGGCAAGCAACAACAGCGCTCCACGCAAACTGTGGCTTTCTTCCCCGTACCACGTAGGGGCTGGGGCCAGGGCTGACACCAGGCGCAGCAGAGCCTGTCACGGTGGGGATGCGGACGGGTGCCGGCCAGGAGAGCGCTGACACCGGGAGCAGCTCCACAGCTAGCGCCATCTCCAGAGTAGCAGGCGGGGATGGGACCGCGGGGCAGCACAGACATTGGAGCTTTGCAGGGGACATCCCAGGACGGCAGAGCCAGGACAGCAGCCGTGCATGACCCCGTGCCACAGCCCCACATGGGCCGGGGGCACCACTGCCGCACGCAGCTCCGGTATGAGCAACGCTTTTCCCTCTCCTCCAAGATTCAGGTTTCCAAGTCCGTCTGTGCGATCGGATCGCCCCTGAGACCACGGAAATCCTCCCACCACCCTGAAATGCAGCGAAGGACCAGGAGGGTGGGAGGAGATGGGAAGGACCACGACAGAACCTAGCAGGAAAGTCACCCCTGCTTTACAGCCTTCTGCATACCTCAGAGTCTTTGCAATGCAGCTTACTCAAATTGCTTGGGTTTGGCGCAGCGAGTGATAGGAAAAGAGCAGTAAGTCACCAGCTTGGTTTGGCAAAGGCGCTAGTCCCTAAGATAGATGACACAGTCCCTCAGTGGTGGTTTGTGGCTCTTTATTTTTCCAATCTCGGTTTTTAGTGTGTGTTTACATTTGGTGCATGGGGAAGGAGAGCCGGCAAAAGCACTCGGGCCAGGGTTAATAATTCATCATCCTGGTGGGGGAGTTCACCCCAGTGCTGCTTCTGACAAACACTGACCTTCAAAACTTGGATGCAGAAGATAAGAAGTTGGCCAAATACATCCTGAAGCGGAGGCAATAATGAAAGGATGGCTCACATGGTCTGCGGGAGCGTCGCTTCTCCAGCCCTCAGCCTGGGGCAATTGCAGATTTAGGGAGCTCTCGCCATCTCCTTCCCCTCCCTCTGCCCAGTCCCAGCCAGACAAACCCCAGAGATTCAAGGGCCCAAAGCCCCCCGTGTTGGGCATAGACCCTCCGCAGGCAGAGATGCCAGGCAGGAGGGGACGGTGCGACGGGACGCTGCGTTGGCGTGGAGCGTTGGAGGAAGCGTCCTGTGGTTTATCACACGGAGACAGCCCATCCCAGTGGGCGTTTTCAGCCCTGGGAGCAGCGAGGGGGGCACACACGGGGACGAACGTGTGCGATGCTTAAAGATGGAGCTGGGGAAGTTGCTAAAGGTGCTCTGTGAGGCAGCGACAGCAGGCACGGGGCACCATCTCCCTGGCTGCAATCACAGCAATCTGCTTTGTCCTCTGAGTTTATTAAATCACACCCGCTGCCAAAGGAAATATCTTTCATTACTCTGCAGTTTATTACTTTGATTTGTTGGGGTTTTTTTACTATTCAGTTGTGGTTTATATTTCTATTCTGGTACAAGCTCTGCTTTTAAAGCCTGATAAATATCAATGTATGTACTAGCCCAGCATGTTTACTGACACTTCAGCTGATAAAACACCTCCCTCATTAGGCACCGGACCTCATTAAAAAAAATAAATATTATCATCACCAAGCAGCTTCCCACAGCAGCACGACAAGCAGCCGTTCTCCTGTGATTCACGCTGAGCCACCCCCACTTGAGCAGCACCCAGAAAACTCCTGCTCCGGGTCAGGGTCGCTGTCGGGGCTGCCCCAGAAAGCCGAAGGACCACAGGCTCCCTGCACCCCTGCAGACAGGCACAAACGTGCTGCACTTTGGCCACGTCCAAAGCAGCCAGGGAAACTGGGGCACCGGGCGAGCCACAGCTTCGGCTTGGAAAGCTGAGCGAAGACCCTGGGGTCTGCAAATTCAAACAGTTTGTCTCTTCAAAATAAATCCGCAAAGCGATGCTGAGATTATAGTCAGCGTGCTGGGGTTTGTCTCTCTAGAAAAGGTCATGCTTCCTTGCCCATTTGTGGGAAGGGTGGCAAAAACGGGGATTTCTCCCCACCTCTTGCATGCACGTGGGGGCCTTCAGGAGACATCTCCCAGGGGCAGCTCCCCACCTTGAAACCAAGCAACCTGTCAGACCTATAAATGCTCATGCATTTGGAAACTTTGCACGTGGAAGCTGAGGCGTCGTGGAAGGCTGGCCCGTTAACTTCCCATGGCACAAGGGCTGCGAGTGGCAGGGAAGGAATGAGGAGCTTTCTTAGTCAGCTGAAGCAAGTGCCATGCAGAATAATTGAGCTTCCTGATGGGAGAATTAATTCCAAAATTTATCTGAAAAGCACTGACCTTGAGAAAGTTGGATGAAGAGATAAGTTGATCAAATGCACCCTGAAACTGAAGTAATTAATGAAATGGCCACTAGCATGTATCTGGGGTGGCGCAAGCATCATTTACTCTGTGCTATAGAGCATCTGGATTGACCGAGGGATCCATCCAGAGCCATAAAATAACCGTTGGCCCTCCCGGAGCTGCTGCTTGTGCCAGGCAGGCTCTCCCCTGCCAGGCAGAAGCCGTGCCGTCTCGCCATGCTCAGACCACAGCAACAGTAATAGTTCCGGCCCTGGACACCTCTGGGGTGATTAAGAGCTGCTCTCACCTTGCTGCGGCAATGCTCATTGCCAGGAGACGCAACGCTCCGTCCCCGCAGCCTGTGACCTGAGGCTTCCTTCTCAGAAGTGTGGGGAAGAGCTAAAAGGACAAGAAGTCCCAGTCCTGCTTCCAGAAGGGGTTTGGTCACTTGGCCTCCGACGCTGCTGTTTCTGTGAACTTTTGGCACGAGAAAAAATCAGGAGTCTTGGTACAGCTCTGAAATGTGGGGGTACCCATCCCGAAGGCAGCAGGGGAGGCAGCGCAGGAGGGGGGAAGCACTCACTCCCACAGACCAAGGGGATGCAGATCGCTCGCCACACTGCTGCTGGGGAGCGCCTTCCCCCAAAAAACCCAAACCACAGCATGTCTGAGCACAGCAGCTTGTCAGCTTGTCATCAGAAGGGCTTAAGGAAGGGATTAAGAGGGAAGGCTTTTAAACACACGCTGTTCACCATGCCATTACTGATGGGCAGGAACGTCACTGGGAGCAAAAGCTCCCAGCAGGGTTCAGAGATGGGTCAGGCCACCCCTCATCTTCCATGCCCTCATTCTCTGATAAAAGTTATGATTTGGTTGTTAAAAACAGGCTTGTTGGGATAATTCACAAGACCAGCACATTAGCCTGAGAAATCTTCTTAAGGAAAGCACAGGAGTGAAGGAGAAGGACTAATTGCTCTGGGGAATAAAGGCTCTGGTTAATCTCCCAAGTAAAAAATTAGGGCATTAAGGTGTGGGAGGGGACCAAGGCTTCCCCAGCAGCCCCTGGATCGCTTCTGGCCCCATGGCTTCAGGCACCAGCTCCACATCCACGCAGTTAGAAAAGCGTGGGGAGAAAATGCCAACAAACTGGTGGCAGCCCAGAAGAGTGGGAGCAGCAGGACCTCCTGAGGCTCCCCTGGATGTGGCCCTGGATCCAGCTGGGAACAGGAAACACAGCTCCAGGGAGTCACCTTGAAGCACAGTTCACAGCTCCTCTGCCAGGAGGATGGAGACCTGCAGCTCAACAGCTGGATCTGAGAAGCAGATGGATAAGGCAAGCGCTGGTACCGCGGCTACCAGACAGCACAAAATCTCATTTCACCATGAAACTTCAACTGCCGTTGCTTTACAGTCCTGCTGCCATCCTCCCACCTGCTGCTGGCACAGGCTGCTGCAACCGCCCCCGGTAACCTCCTCCCCCTTAGACCCCAGCCACACTCAGGTCCTGCCTTGAGAGGTGGTCTCCTGTGGGCACCGGTACCACCAGTGCAGCCCTGCTGTGGGGCAGCCTGAGACATGTCCCCTGGGAAGAGAATGCTATCAAATATGAGAGGGGGAAGACAGAAGGCGATGAGGGGTCCTTTCTCAAGGAGTATCTTTCAGAGAAGATTGCATAAAGCAGTGTGAGCACTACTCACATGGGTTTGACAGGCGTAGGCAAAGGTGTTCCCCAGCCACAACGTTGGAATCGGTGCTTACCTTCCAGCAGACCACAAAGCAGCATTCAAAAGCCAAACTAGTGCAATTTGGAATGGTTTGAGGTTAAGTCTGGGCCAGCTCAAGACCAGTTTCAGCAAGCAGGCAAGTGGTCTTTCACATAAATAATAATAAATGTGTTTTTTCATAACGCACCCCCAGCTGTGTCACTGCCAGAGCACCTCTGAAGGAACAGCCTCTGAGGGGTAAGCCTTTACTCCGTAAGCAGAGAAAATCATCTTTTATTCAAAGCAACAGAAGCACCACAAAGCCACTGGGCCAGCCCTTGCTGCTAGCTCATGCTACGGGCAATGACACTCCAGCCAAGTAGCAACTGCCATCCTCGGGTGCCACTCCTGGCCAGCGGCACAGTCTGCGACTGCGACATTAATTTCTCATTTCTCCTTTGGCTTAATCCCAGCTCTCAGTAAAGCTGGATGGATCCAAGAGGCGGTCTAGTATCCGATCTACTAAATCCTCATGCTGAAGGCTGCAGCGCCCGACTGCCCGCAGTGCCTGTGCCGCCCAGCTCTACTGAGCTCCAGCGCCAGGCGCAGAGGAAACAGCACGGGCTGCTCTCGGGGCAGCATCCCCCTCGCTGGATGTCGGAGCGGCTGGGGAGGCGGTG
>NW_010533675.1:0-20431 GCF_000687285.1 Phaethon lepturus
TCTTTCAAATGTAAAATACTCTTCTGAACTCCTGTCACTGGAAATAAGCTTTCAAACTTACGACTGTTTCAGTCCTCACAGTGCAGATTATGTGTGTTAATGCTTCCAAATTCATCAGTTTCATAGTAAGCTGACAATCTTTTCAAACCTTATAAATTAGGTTTAAAAACCCCCAAGATAAAACTAACTGTGCTGTGCAGAAAGGAAATGTTTCTTTCTATGTGCTAATGAAAAGGAAAAAAAAAGATAAAATTTACTTAGCATGATAGGATTCAACAATTTAATGCAAATACCTTACAACACTTACTCTCTTAACATCCGCCAACAATTATCTGTTTTAAAGAGCCTCAGTATTCCTTAAGAGAGTTAATTCTCTCACAGAGGAATGTTTTAAAAATTCAGGTCCTATTTGCCTAGTTTCATGCTAAGAAACTATCAGAATTTTATTGGAGGCACTTAAGTTTAAAACCCAGTCACTCCAGGATGGGATTCCTCAACACAACGGGGACTTAAAGCATAGCCAGATGCTACAGTTCACCTCATATCCATTTCACCCTGCAGGTGTACATCCCACTGTTCCCTGGAAACACAAAAGAGAGGGATTTATCTCACTATCTTTGGTTGTGAGATGAATAACAATCTGAAAGCACCTTTGTTTCTCTCATTTAACTCTGGAGGATGGCTAGGATGACTAGTCCAGACACAGAAGTCCATAGTACAGACACGAAAAGTTATATGCATTATCTAAAGTTAACATTCCATCTAAGTGTCCTGTGTCCTGGAGTATTCCAGGATAATTAACTCTACATCTAGACGGTGATACAGATCTTAGACAGGCTGAATAATATTCTCCATATAATTTCCTCTGTTAGGAAGGGGGACACCAGGGCAAGAGGCAATGCTCTAATGGAAGGCCTTGGCTGACGTCGTTATGACTAAATTCTGGCCTAACTGTTGTGTAAGGACCTGTAGAGATGAGCCAAAATAAATGGGAGCCTTGCTACAGTTTTCATGAGGCACGGAAGACCCCAAAGGCAGGAGGAAGTGCTTTGCAGACCCCCGTTAGCCTGGGTGTGTCTGGCGGTTTGGGCAGGGGAAGATACAATAGATGCTTTTTTGAAACCTGAACAGCATTCCAGTGCCCCGATATGGCAGAACAGAGCCAGCTGGCAATCCACAACAGGCACCCAAAAAGCATCAGGTTTGATACAAAACAGCATTGTGGGAGGCACAGATTTTAGTCAGAATTATTACATTTCATGTTTTGATTCACAGACACTGTAAAAACAAGGGATTGAATTTTATACAAATCTGCTGAATAAGTCCTATTCCAAGCCATTTCCAAGAGCCACTGAGCAATATCTTATGGAAGGGTTATTACTTTTATGTGCCTTAAAGCCATGAAGATGTGGGGCAGTTTGGAAGTGTGAGAGCTTCTCAGATAGGCTTCCTTTCCCTCAGGGGATGAGTAATCAGGGTTCAAATGGCACTGAATTTAAAGGGTCATGAATTTAAGGTGCAAGATTACAATTGCACTGAAAACTCACAGCTGTTTTCACCCAAAAGCTAGCTTATGTTTTTCCCCTATTTTCCTGGACCTGCCATTGAATGGAAGTGAGTCTTAAATAATAATGCTGCTCTGAGGCATACTGACTACATAGCAGATATAGTCCTCCTGTCTGATCATCTGAAAGTTTTTATCAGTCAGCCAGAAAGATGTCAGCCCTGCAGGGGATAAAATATGTGCATTAATTTCTTTCATGCTTTGTCCATTGCTATATAAGGAAATGGAAGCAGCGATCAGGTCTGCATTGGTGGATGGGCAATTCAGCTCATGTAGCATCTTACAGCTACCAAAAGTTTAATAGGTTGAACCCTGACCTGTCTTCTGACCGGGCAACTCAAGAGCTGTCAGACACACAAAGGTTTCCTGTACTGTTGTAGTGTTTAAATATGTTTTCTAAAAAGTCACTTCATATAGTGATCACATCAGCTATAGAAAATTAATTCAAAGGAGGAAAATACACATAACAGAACAATCCTTCTTGTTTCATCTTGTGCATCAGTCAACAATAAATCTGAGATAAAGCCACAAAAAGCATGAAAGATTGCGTGTAATCACTGGAGTGCACCCCATGCTCTAAAAATGCCCCTTAGTTCACCTTTAATGTATTGAATTCCCGCCTGGCCCCAGTTTGATTCTCAGCTGCAGATTTCCTTGACCTCTCAGTCACTTTGTCTCAGGCACTTTGTTTCCATTTGATGATGATGGAATTAATTTGGCCTGTGCGCTGGGACTTTTGCTTACTGGCTGGAACTCCAATGGCTTGAGAAAAATCCAGCTACTCTACACATCCTTGAACTCGAGGTCTATTTTCACAAGGCACAAACAGAAGAGCTAACAAAAATACATGTAAAAGGGAGAAAATCAAAGGGCAGTGACAACTGCAAATCTGTCCAACAGACGAAAGGTTTGAAGGCTCCTAAAGCTTGGCCCATCATTTGTTTATAATGTGCATGTCACCATAACACGATCCCCAGTGAAGGGATTTATTAATTTCTGTAAAAGGAAGTGGATCAGCTTCAAAGTAATTTTGTACTAGAGCCACTTCAGGACCACTTTTACATCCAGCTCTTTCCAATTAAATTTTGTGTTCCTTTGACAGGCTGGCCAGTTCAACTGTGCTGAAGACCCATCATGTTTCTTCCTTTTAATTTGTATAATAGTAATGGGTGGAGGTTTAGGTCGTTGTTTAACATACACAAATCTGTTGTGTCCAGTTTGGTTTTCTCAGTTACCTTTCACAGTTCCCTTCAGACATTGAACCCCAATGTCTACAGACCACATAAAAGAATGCTTTTATGAAGACTTTTATGAGCAATGGCTCAGCGTAGCAGTCATAAAGTGTGAATCCACTGCTTTACATTTAGAGGAATTGCTCCTCAGGTGTCCTAGCAGTAAGGGCTGCCCAACACGCTAAATGTAGGCTGGTGCTGAGATCTGAGAAGTAATTTGTCCTAGCTTTTGCTATAGCAAACAAAAGTAGCAAGCAATATGTGGCTGGCAATGAAGTGCAAATTAGTGCTCAAAGTGCGTTCGGTCTGATAGCAGCTCTTCAGGAGCATGGGAAAGGATATACAGTGCTAGAATTGGGGCAGTGTTTTGGTGCGATTGTTGTTGTTGTTGTTTGGATAACCTGCTGGTTTGCAGTAAGCAAGTGGCACTGAAGGAAAGCTAATGCTAAAGCAAGGCTAGATGTGTATTTAGGATCGGCCAGATCAGGTAAATTTCTTCTATCCCATTGAGCATACTGGAGTACCGCCAGCAGACAGCGATGTATGAAGCTCTGCTCTTTCCCGACGCAACAAGGACTTTATGCAGACGTTTTCTACTGTCTGCCTCAGGTTTTAGATTTGTACAAAGTTAAAAAAACAAACTGCAACTGAATTGAAACTGGTGCACTTCACAGGGCTTCTAAGAAAGCTCTGGGGGATTATGGCTTCCTTACTATTTTGATACAGAACCATACCTCAGAGCAGCTTCTTTAAAAAGTAGTCTGAAGTTTGCTCAAAAAGTAACAAATGTTTTGATTAAACCAGTCTGAGCTTGAAACCAAAGTATAAACTCAAGAAGTGTATGCAGTTTCAGATCTCATATAAACATTTCAAATGGATTTTTAATTGAGCTCTCTTTATTCCCTCTCACTTACTTGAAAAACAGATTATTTCATATTCTAGAAAAACAGCTTTAAAAAATTAGTCACTCAGGGTGTTCACAGACACACTTTCAAAGCTTAATATAACAAATGTATGTTTGTGTACACATGTATACACCTGATTTACATGCCTACAGCAAGAATTTGCACATGCAAAAGTGCACATTATAAATATGCGGTGTGACTTTCATCATCATGAAAGTGGAGGTACATTTTGCTTCTGATGTTTTCTTTTTTTGTCTCTGGGACAAAGAATAACACAAAAATGATTGCTTCCCCACCATAACCGTCTGTAAAAAAAGGGATTCAATTTCAGTGCCTGGTACACGAGGGCCTTGGAGAGTTTGCTGTGATAGTGTGTGAGTTGAGTTTATTTGGTCATATATTATTCCTGTTTGATGTTTACGTGCTGCTGTACTGTGGGAGAAATTAATCACACTACGTTTATCAGAGATAAGCTAATCCAACCAAAGCCAATGGTTTAGTAGGCACAGAGTTTCAGAGCATAGCAGTAAATTATAACTGGATTTGATTAAGAGGTAATTAGCTAAACCTGTTTACCTTAACCTTTGCTGCAACTATTGTTTTTACTAGAAGAAGAGTGTCATTAGACTGTGCCTGGGATACAAGTTATGGAGCATACACCACTTTTCACTGTCCAATTTTCATCTGTTATTCAAGGAAGAGGTAGAAAGGTCAGGATCAGATTGCTATTGTACAATTCTCCTGAGATGAGAGCAGAAAGTTTCCTTGACAGAGACAAAATAAGCCATGAAGAACAGTAGTTTATTTTTCAGTAGGATGGAGGGGGAGTCAAAAGAACACATGTCTACAGCCCTAGACAGATTTTTGCAATAATTCAACTGTCTCAGTAGATTTGAGAGTCATTTGAACTCATTGAGCGTTTTACAGAAACAGGGAAGAGTAATACCAATTTGCTGCAGACTACAAAATAATGCAGTAGAGAAAAGAACTGGGTGAATATTTTTTCAACTGTACTACATTTTCATAAATTATTTTTAAATATATTAATTCAAGAGAATTAAAAGAACCATAGGAAGCCAACTCCTAAATTGCTTTATAGCCATTTAATTGACCAGTTTGGATAACTTAGTTAAAATAAGGGTTTAGATCAGTCTGCACCATTGGCTTGTTGATAGCATTCGGCCAAATTGTAAGCACATTTGAGAACGGTGTAGATTTCTGTTTCTTGCTTGAGGGAACTTCAGCTTCATAACAGAAGACAGATAGGTATGTGCCCAAGTAAACATGGTTGCCAAAGGACAAGAGGTAAGCTGGTTTTACAGTTTTATGGCTAAATGTATATAGATTTAATTCCCTAGTTTTGATTCCTAGAACTGTTTGAAAAGAGTACCCACCTACACACACACACATAACAGCTTTACCTATTAATAGCTTGAAATACAAGGACAGCAGTTTAGGACAGCTCACCGCTTGTTCCTGCATCTTCAGCTACAGTTTTCTCGCATGAGTTCCCATTACATCCAGAAAAACAGAGGAGTTTCCAAGCAAGCCCCCAAGGTCTCACTTCAGTCAAGCTGTTTCTGGGTGAGGAGAGATAGTTTCAAAGCTTTAAAGATTACCACCCAACAAATCTTTTTTTTTTTTTCTTCCTACCGGAACAGGGCTCAAACTCAAAGATTTGGAGGCTGTACTGCAAGAAGGCAATTTCTTACACAGTTCAGACATTTAAGGGGGGGGTGAAAAGATACATCAGTTATACTTATGCCCATGTAGGCTCAATAATAAAGCTGATAATTTAACTGCCTTTCTCTACCTGAGAACAAAAGTTATTGCTTATCTTTGTTTTATCCTGTACAGATAAGAAGAAAGGCCTGTACAGTGTAGCCTGATTCTTACTCAAAAGAATATAATATATTTTGTCATCAGAAAATTATATGGGAATACCGTCTCCCATCTGGTTTCCTGAAATCTTATTGAAGAGGAGAATTACATGAAGTACGGTAGACTCTTGCAAAACAAAAGTTTCACTTATTGCTCCAAGAGTTACCTGTGTTGTTCAGTCTTTGTGTGGGCTGGGGAAAGAACTGCAGACCTCACATCTGCCAGTTTGTGCAGTTACTGATTATCCCATTGCACTGAATAAGCAAAGGTTTATATCCCTTGGCAGCATGGGCAGCCCAGTTCACGTCTCCACTGGGTAATCGTTTAAGTGCCTAAAGCTGATCTTCCACGTAGGTATGGGACTGTCAGTATGTCAGGCCACAGGAAGAGGTTTACAGGCTAAAAATGGTCTATTAATGGCATATTGTTAAAGTCTGTTCAGAACAGTGATGTAAGTGTTCTGTCTTTTTTGGTCTATAGGGTTTTTGCCAATATCATTAGTCAGATTTGCTCTTCAACAGAACCTTTGGATAGACACAGTGGAAACTACTAGCTTTCCGAGGGTGATTATATGTGTAATTCTTTTTTAACAGGTAATCTGCTCCTGTAAATCAAAATAAGAGGCTAAAAGTGAGAGTGTGTGTGTGCATGCACTTCTATGTAGTCAGTAGCTTGATTTCCTCTCCAGGTAGAACTGGCTAAAATTAACAATGAAAAGAGGTTGGAGTTAATCTTTTAGCATTATAAAGGACCCTAGTTAGCTCACAAAGGTTTTTTTTTTTCTAGAGGTAGAAATTTCACTTATCCTAGGAATTGTTTTTAACTTCAAAATTCAAAATGTCTTATTCTGAGCTTTCAAAAAAAGCTAGAATTGTGCATGACCCTCATAGGAGACAAATTAGTTACTAATACCTCACAGGCACTCTGTCCTCCTAAG
Source organism: Phaethon lepturus (assembly GCF_000687285.1). Taxonomy (NCBI): domain Eukaryota; kingdom Metazoa; phylum Chordata; class Aves; order Phaethontiformes; family Phaethontidae; genus Phaethon; species Phaethon lepturus. Next base: position 6,520 of record NW_010533675.1, read on the forward strand.
GAAGTGACACAAAAGTCACTTGATATGAGCCCAGTTGCTGAAACACTGTGATTACAGTGATTCCTGCCAAATAATACAGGCTTATTGTTTCCTTGCTGCAAGCTTTTGGAGGCAGGGATTGTCTTTTCATTTTGGGTTGGAAAGCATCCAGCTGAAAAGTGTTCTTGCTTAGGAGGAGGACTTCTGGCCACAACAGTTGCAGAAATAAAAACAATGAAAAGTTATAATTATATTGAAACTGACTAATAAAGATACACAGTGACTATCTCTTTGGTGTCTCATTTTGCTATGACCAGACATAAATAAATAACAGAGATAGGTGCAAAGATAATATTACTCTCTTCCATCCAAGAGATTAAAAAAAATATTAGCTCCAATACTTTTTTTCCATGAAGAAAAGCAATTAATTATGATATCAGTTGTGTTTGGATAGAATTCTGTGTTTTTATAAAGGTTTTCCTAAGTCGTGGCTTCTTTAGAAGAACAGAACAGAAGATCCTCTCAGTGTGACAGTGTCAATAAAGTCCAGTAAAGACAGTCAAAAACTTGATATTCCTCTTCCATCATAAACATAAATGTGTAGAAGCAGGAGGGTAGACCTTCTCAATTAGAAAAAGTAAGGGTTTAAATGTTTTTCAACAAAACCTAATAATTTGCATTAAGAATTTACCATTAGTGTGTTTGTATTAAGGTTTCAATTGCTGGCTCCTGATTTTTTAGGCTATGTGGCTCAGTAAGGAAGCATGGTATTTTTCACTCTATTCAGAGAGAAAAATTCCTACAATTCCTACCAGTTTCAATATGATAAATATAACAAAAATAAGGCAATAAATACAGAAGATAGAAATAGATGTTGTGAGTTCAAGCCTGTGTGTGTCTCTTCATCCCCTATGCAGTCAACTGAGCATTCAGAGCACCAAAAATTTCTTATTATGTCAGCAAAGTATTATAAGATGACATATTTTGGCTGTTAATGATTGAGGTTTGGATTTGAAGCAGTAAGATATTTCATGCTGGTGCCCATTTCTTAAGTGTTTTCAGCTTCCATTTTTCATTTAAGAGCGTTAATTATTTCTCACACTGGATGTGTAAAGTGCATTTGCTGTTCTTCAGGTCCTTTAAATGTATGTCTTTACAGACTCTTGAAATTATTTCACATTTTCCCTCGCATCAGCAATTTTGTGCTGGGTTTCAAAATCCTTGTATGCTTTTATTAAACTTCTTTTTTGCTTTGTAACTCAGTCTTAGATCCTTTAAACAAGATTAGTCAAGGCTGAGTCTGTGCCACTGGCTTTTATTACCAGTTCATGGGTCTGGTTGGTTTCAGATTTGGTTTTCATATATGTTTGTACTCCTGTTTTCCACCCAGGATTAGGAAGTCACGAGCCTTATATCCTCTCTAATGTCTCCAGTTTGTACGTACCTTGTTAATGACAAGCCTCAGTTTATAATTGCCACTGAATTATGATCTTCAGCAGCATGATACCACGTTGGCACTGTTTATGACACTCCATTAGAAAACTCCTTTTTATACCAAAAACCATCATGACATGCATTATTTTTCTCCATAAGAAATGCATTATTTCTTCAGTGACTTCCAATTTTAAAGAACTTTAGGCTTTTAAAAAAATACACAGGACAAAAGAATAAGGTAATTTAATTTTAAAGCATTTGTATTACAGCTGGCCAAAAGGGTTATGATATTTTATACACAAAAATTCAAGCATATAAAAGCATGAGAAAGTGTTACATTACTCTGGCTAGGCAAAACATATCTCCTCAGATGTTCAACGGTTAAGGGCCCTTAAATCAAGGAAAATTGGTACTCTCATTTCAGAAGAGTAAGAAGGTGGTGTCAAGTAAAGTGATACTGGATCAAGGATTTCCACGCAGGCCCACCTGAAGCTTTCACATGCCATGGGTATGGCAGACAAAGGAGATTATCAGTTACGCTGTTTCTTCAGCCTAAGTCTCCAAATTGGTGTACTCCCGATCTGAGGTCCTGGGGACCTGCTATTGCAACTGATTGTGCTGGTGGTGACTCCACCGGTGGGAGGGCATTGGTCCTGAGACACCATAAGAGGATGCCCATTGAATTTGGCCAGAGTGTGAAAACACTTCTCAAGTCTGATAGCTGTGCCCAGGTCTCAGAGAACTGTTTGCAGTGACTCATGTGAATGCTATGGGAGAACAAGAGAGAGTTGCAAAGTGGAATTGCTTCCCCCAAAAAATAACTGCTTTAGGCATTACTAAGCAGTAAGAGAAATTCTGATTACTCTTGCAGCTTCCTGCCTTCCCACTCAACCTGACACTGCTGTCAATTTTCTATTTGCTATGGCAACTGTCATGCTAAACTGCATGTCTCCATGCATTTACTATCTCAGGGCAAGTATCATCCCACGCAATTTAGGCCACTGAAAATTCACAGGCTTACCTAAGCCACTGGTCTCTGCTCCTCTACAGTCACAGGGAGAAGACATCAACCTCTCATGACTAAATCACCTTCCAGAGGTGCCTGTTTCTCTTCGCAGGCTGTGAAAGGAGCTTAGAGGAGCCTGGAGACGAGACACCCATCTCTCAACCACTGCAGCTGGGCTATATGAACTCCCTTTGCACACTAGCAATGCCAAACGGGAAGCATGAGGAAAGGGGATGAACCAGTGCACATACTTAAGAGCTGAGAGAGAAGTACTTTCTTTCATGACCCTCCTCATCCCCAGAAATGGCCTTGCAAATGTAGCGGGGGTGAAGATACCTGTCCTGTGTTCCAGCTGCACGCAAGGACAGGACAAATGGAAGTTCTGTTGTGGGATCCTAATCAGATACCCTCTCTTAGCATGCACCTGCCTATCTCCTCCATATCCTCCTCCCACTGGCATTGCCCACTGCATGGCGTGTGTGAGCTGCTACCTGTCCTCACCCCACAGCGGAGCTCGCAGCTGGGGCATTCACACCAGTAAAGCGGGTACAGCCAGCCCTGGCTGATGCCCGTTATTCCTTCCTGCTGTCCAAACCTGGACAATCGCTTGCTACATTTTGCAATGGTCTGCTTTTCAAAATCACAATACTCAGCAGCAACACGCTATGCAAACTTCAGCAAATCACTCAGCAAGCAGAAAAGGATGTTTAAAAACTTCTCATTTGCTAGCAAAGGGAGAGCGCAATTAATTCAAAGACTTGTCAGACTGCAGACTAGTTTTAGGCTTGAAGACAGCTTGTTCACTGACTGGACTTTCTGGACTACTTCAAACAAATATGTTTTGCAGTATTTCCCACTGTCTTTCCTAGATGGAGAATTCAGAAATAATAATAATAAAAAAAACCATTTTTTTAAGTAAGTTTGACACATGGTGATTGGATCTAGGCTGAAACTTTGCTAAGGATTTGTGCTAGGACACATTGGAGGGAAGTTCAGGCTAGGTATTTATACCCCTGAGTTTCAGAGGTGTTAGTCAGACTCCTTCTCTGATTTTAATTAAATTGCCATGAGAAATTTCAGGGAGGGGGTTGGGAGCCACTATTTAAAGAGCTGTTTTAATCTGTGTTTCCAAGGCATTCTCTATCCTAGCCTGGTCTCATGCAGAGATAAAACCACTGAATTGTTAAATACAAATATTTGTGGGCTTTCAAGATTCTTTGCTTTTTACCCCAAACCCAACAGGAGAGAAAGCTAAGCAAGGAGTTTGCAAGATCTTCTTTTTTTCCTTTTTCTTTTTCACCCCCAAAAATGTAAAGACTCATCTGTAAGCATCTACCCACAGCTAATGTTTCTGAAAACCAGATCTGAATGAGTCATGCAGAAAAATTACTCCTAATGCCAAAATTAGGTAGCCGAGTTCCACAACACCCAGGTCCTCCAACCCGTTCCCTTCAACCCATTTCCCACCATGTCCCTCCACATTCCTCTGAGCCACCAAAGTGCTTACTGCAGCTGCATGAGAACATCCCTTCCTATGGGAAATATTCATGTCTCTAGGAATTGCCGTAGCAGATCTCGTCTCACTTACCCTGTCCCAGCATAATGAGAAGAAAAAAAAGCAATAGTTCACATATCATTGTTGCCCATGGTCATCCTTACTCATCATGAGAGCCCCAGTGGTCAGCAAACAGCTGGATGTAAGTGAGAACAGCTCTGGGGAGATTTGACTTCCATCCAAGACTGGATTTGTCCCTGCCTTGCCAAAGAGAAAACATAAGTGTGGTTTAAAGCACAACTCAGCTGGGCTCAAGAGTTGGCCAAAGGCTCCATTGGGGTTCCATGAGGGGAGCAAAGAGTCTAAACCAGGGTGTCTACAGGCTCCTCTGCTCCTCTCTTTGTGGTGTAACTGGAGCAAGTGCAAGGAGCAGATCTCACTTCCTACATGCCAGTTAGCAGTGATCTCCCATGTACATGGCCCTCTCACTGCACAGAGAGGCAGTTCATTGCAGGGCCTGTTAAATTTATCCATTCTCACAACATTCTGCTGCTTTTTATAGAAATCAGCTTTCAGACACTAAAATAAAGGGCATGACTATACTACTTTTTGGCTCTGCTAGCGATGTCAGTTGGTCATACATTCATGCTCAAATTTGGGCCACAGTCCATTTTCATGTGGTATTTGACTGCTAGCAATGATTTAGTGAGACCTTGTGGCCCCATGAGGGACCGGCACCAGGAAAAGAGCACACTGGGAGGGTGCTGGCCCGTTGAATTTCTGCACACTCCTACTGCACAGGGAAAAATACATGTGTAAAAATAATTTCATGATCATAAAATACACAGATATCAAGCAGATTTCTTCAGTGTTGTCCTTCAGGTCTGGTTTCCACCTTCTCTCTCTCAGAACAGCTCCCTGCTATTTGTTCAGAGGAGGTTCACAAGTCCATCTTTGACAATGCTACACCCACCTAATAAAACCTTGTTCCTCACTACCTGTTGCAGCTCTCTTACCTCCCTGACAGCATCTCCCAGTGCAGATCCAGCTGCCAACTTAAACTGCATAAAAATGAGCTTTGATTTTTTCCTCTCCAACTTTCCCATCAGCTCAATTTCCTCCATCATCATGGATGATTCCTCCAGCTTCTCATCAAATCTCAAGCCTATAATCCAAGTACAATCTCTAGTCCGCACTCTGCAGGTCATGCCCTTCACCTGTCACCTCCAGTTTCAGAGCATTTGAAGATTTAATCCTTCCTGCCTAGGTCTTTTTTAAGACTGTATCATCTTGGGGAATGCCTACACAGAGGGGTAGTGTTAGGCAAGCATTGACTCTCCAAGGCAGATGGGCACAAGCCAGCTGTAGCCTGAAAACCATGTAATGGCATTAAAGGCTGCTATGCCCAAGCTAACATGGCCTCCTGAGAGGCCTCAGAAACACATGTTCACTCCTGCCCAGACTCCCATTACAGCTTTTCCGGTGGCCTTGACACAGTTGCATCACTGTAACTCACACTACCCACCTCCTCTCAAAATATCGCTGCTGGTGATCCTGGCGTGGTCCTCCAGACACAGTGTCCTTCTCCACATCCTCCTCCTCTTCATCAGGTGTGAACACCTTCTTGAAGCTAACATGCCTGCTGTCCTGTCTCGCAGAACGCAGGAAGGAGTCACTGAAATTGTAAGTCAGTCCCACCGCGCTCAGAAGAAAATACAGGACCGACTTGGAAAGCATGAAATTAATCATCAGTTTTACAGCTGCTTTCTCTCTGCTTTGGCCCTCACAACCATGGAGAATTCAGGCTTGTTCACTAAAGTGTGCCAGACAGAGGAGTTTGCAGTAGACTGCTGGTTCAAGATTTTGCTACTTAAAACTAAGGTTTTGATTAGGAAGCAGACTTATTTTATTTTTTAAATATTTTTAACCGTAACACCGAAGCGTGCATGTAACATACAAGCACATCCATCCTGACCCAGTAGAAACTTGTTAAACTGCTGTTTCTGAGTCTTCTTAGGTTAAACAGTTCACTAGACCATCTCGGCGACCAGCAGGGAAATTACAAAACCAATGGGAAGTTTCAGTAGCTCCTTCATTTTCTTTTTGAAGGATTAACGGCAACTGCTTTATTTGCTTATGAAGAGCTCCCACATCTCTCAAAATTGTTAGGAAGAGTAGAGTTTCTTTTTCTTACCCCCTATCCCTTCCTTTTCCAGCAAGCGCACACACACACCGGGCTAAGCAAGGGGCTATTGCCGGATCTGTCTTGCAGTATCGAGTTGCAGTGAGTTTGCAGCTTGGCTGCAAATTCAAGCTGGAACCAGATGACTTACTCCACTACAGTTTCTCATGACATCTCAGTAATTAATGTCCCAGATCTCACTCCACCTCCTCTCTGAGGAGAGCAGCTCTTATTTAATTGCCTCATAATGTATACTCAGAATGAATACTTGCCTAATTGTCCCTAGACAGATGCTTGGATGAAAGCCTGTGAGAAAGCATATAGGCTGTAACACTGAATAAAAGCCCACAAAGCACAATAAAGCAAGAGTAACTCTTTGTTACTCCTAATCCCATCAAGACAATACATTTATTTTTTAAGGCGGGTAACAAATTCAGAATAAAACTTTTCTATACGCTCTGTTTCCTCACTCCTTCAGCTATACAAAATAAGATCTTGAGGCAGATTCCCTTAATGCATCGGCTTAAACGGGAAGGGATACATTTTCAAAGCACAGTGTGATGCTTGAGCTGCGCTACTGCAGTTTGTGGGACACCATTGTCATTTAAAGGTTTTAATAAGCCAGTTAGTGAGCAAAAGCTCTGCATAAGGTGAGTTACTACAGTTTTGATATCCGTAGCAACAGTGGTATTTGATCAATAACCTGTGGCCATTGTGCTACCGTTGTGGCCACAATGTGCAAAGAAAGAATATATCTGTGGAAATCACATCGTAAATTAAAACCTTGTGAACACAAAAGGTTACCTTCAATTATTCAATATTCAGTAGGAGTCAAAATTATTTAAAAGTGTACTTGACATCACTGGTTCTAAGCATTACTCAGGCTCTAAGATTCAAGACCTTCCTCTTCATCCAATCAATAGGTGCATCAGGAGTTATAAGATTAGTTAGCTATTTGTTCAAATTGCTAATGTTATTTCCATCACTTCTGTGCTACAAAGGGTACTTCTGGGCTGACTTCTCTCTCTGCCTTTAAGATAAAACCTGTCAATCTTACAGAAAACTTGCATCCAAGTCCATCCCTGCCCCCTGCTGTGTTATTTTTGCAGTTGTGGGAAGAAACTTGTGTTAAAACCCCTAATCTAAAATGCAGAACCAGGCTAAAGACCATGATTAACTGTTTATTAATGTTTTTAGCCAAATAAGAAAAAAAATTCAGATTTTCATTTCAAATCTTTAAATACTTTTTTCCTAACAGAACAACTGAATTTTTCACTTTTAAATACTTGCTTGATTGCTTATTTTGGGGAGAAGAGGGGTTACATTAAATACCAATAAAAGTGCCATCTAAGTTAAAACAAAACTTGATTTTTCATTTCAGTCGAAAAATTCAAATATCTCCAGACCAATTCAGCCCCCTCCCCAAAAAATTGGGTTTGTAACATTTCAGCCCACATGCAGAAACAAAAGTCAACCATTCTCATTGTTCGTCATAGCAAAACCCAGCCTGAATTTTCATGGCATCTCACAGACATGTATGATATTGAGACTTCAGGACATGCACAGAATTATAAGATTGCCCTAGCTGATCCCTTCAAATCATTAGATGGATGATGTAGCTCATCACAGCAGACGCTGAATCATAGAAATGGGCAGAGTTTGGTTGTACTGCCCCAAGTCTACAACTACAGACAAGTGCAGACAACAGGAAAACACAGATTCAGTCCAAAGCTTGATTTGTGGTCCAGATTCCAATTTCAACTGTTTGGACACTTGTAGACTCTGCTGAAGTCAAGACAAATTGCCCAAATTGCCACAGGGCAGCATCTTTGGGTCCTACTATAATGCAGCAGATCAGATTTTTTTAAACCAAATTCATTACAAATGTCTCGTAATACTCCATATTCTAACAGGTTTGTTGGTTTTTTGCTGTTAAAACTGCATGAAAATCTTATGAAATCCCATATCATACAGTTGAAATAAATCTGGTAAAAGGTAAGGCTTTTTTAACATGCCCTCATTAACTGTTCAAGGAATAAAATTTGTGCATAATATTTAACAAGAAAACAAAGCTACTTGGCCAAACACTCTTTTAAAAATGGAGTAAAACTCATAAATTAAAAGATTTGTTGGTAATTCAAATGGCAGAAATAATATCCTGTCTGCAGTCTGTTATGAGATATTACACATGTTGTGTTGGGAGTCAAATGAATTTAAAGAACAGAGCATGCAACTTCATTTACTTCAAAATGCAGTTCATGTAGAGTACACATGTATCATGCATTTATTGTGATGTTAAATGCTAGAAAGGAGTTGTTTCTGTAACTTGGAAGGGTATGGGGGGGTCTTCCTCCCCCCAAAAATGAGGATTTTGTCAGACATATCTATGTAGTTGTTTCTGCATATGCTAGGAGATCACACGAAAAACCCAAATGTTTCTTCAATAAGGAATTCAAAAGAGTATGCAAATACTTAAGCTTGACTTCCTAAATATTAACATCCTGATGTGAACAAAAAGATGCTGAGCAAAATGGACAAGAGAACATAGATGTGTTTATTTCTGAATATGGAAGATATATTTGACCATGACTCAATAATACTGGTCTGTCTCTATACTACCTTTATCCCAGCATCAGGTCACCACTTCACCAAACAATTGCTATTGAAATGGTTTTGTTAAAAGAAAATGTCATGATCATGGAAGAGGCCCTTCTAGATCAAACCAGTTTAGTTATTCTTTCTTTGTCTCTGGAACAGCTTAGTTTTAGAGCTTTCTCTGAAAAGTCAATTCCCTATAGGAATTTCCTATAGGAAAAATTATTTTGTATTGTAAAGCATTAGTGGAGTGAGAAAACTTCAGATCCCTATATTAATAGTTTGTCAATGATGATATTGCTAGTAATTATTACAGAAAAAAAAAGAGAAACTAAAAGTAAAAAATAATGAAGAAATCTTGGCTCTGCTGAAATGTATGGAAAGTTGTACATAGTGTGTCAGATTGCTACCTTAGATCACCATAAAGAGACATTAAATTTTTATGTTACTTTCCTGAACATTAATTGTGATTTTGGGTTTGATTTCATCAAAATTTAGTACAAAAATTCCAATTCTTCAAGGAAAAAAAGATTTTATTTCAAGTCAGCTGTCAACTTTTTAAGAAGCAAAAAAATTGAATTTTTATTCTCATAATGTAGCAACAATTGTGGTGTTGCTTATAGTGAAAAAATACTGTTGCATAGTAAATACTGCTATGAGCCCATTAACAATGCAAATTAGGAAATAAAAGTGTCTTCTAGGATAAAGAAGAGAGATTTTGCAAAGCTTCTGTCTTTAGGTCTACCGAAAACAGAACGAAGCTTCTTGGTCTTCTATGATGCTATTCTTACGACAGAGGGAGAGGTGGTAGAGGTATGTGTTATTTTTTTCAATTAGTTGCCCAGAACCAGATAATATAAAATTTTTTTCAGTTAGTTGTCCAGAAGCAGATAATCTAAATTATCTAAACTCTTGATTTAAATTTTAAATCAGATTTGTCCATTCTGAAGTTTCACGTAAAAGAACTGAGACAATTAAAGGCTTTTAATTAAAGAGAGATCCTAGATATGCTGGCTATTTTCTAACTCTCTTCTGAAGCATGTAGGTTCTACCACCTTTCTTCTCCATAGCAAGGGCTCCTTTTCCCTTATATTTGATATATATCAAATCTGCTGAAATTGCTTAGCTGGGAGGGACACAGTTGAGGAGTTCTGCACTCAGATCCTCAAATAAATCAGGAGAAATTCCACCACCGCTATTTGAGATACACCTCCAGTAGAAAACCAGCAAGGCAGTCCAGAAGTTGGGGGACTTCTGTAATATATCACAGAGTAAAATAAATGCAACCAGATCCTGAAACAGTTTCAGGTCTCTGAAGAGGGTGGAACTGGAGACGTTAAAGTTGCAGTTATTCTGGCACCACTTCTCTGTTAAACTAAACTATTTACAGTGCACAGTAGTAAGCTGCAGACATTACAGATCCCTAAAGATCTTTCTTAAAATAAAATCCATAGCAAACACAAATCATTCCTTTCACAACACACATGCTCCAACATGGAGCTCTGGAACATTCTACAACTTTTGCTTTATCTTCCACTTTAAAGCATTCAGTTTGGAAATTCTTGCAGTCTTCCCCTGATTCCTTCCTCATTCAGCTCCAATTTTTATGCACAGTTGAGGAATCCCATGTTTTGTCAGTTATCCATACATTCTGCCAAAAGCAAATGCCTTCTGACCCTGATATGCAGAGAATTTGCAACCAGCCTTTCTACAGGCCACCACGACAAACCAGGCTTTCTATGAGCCATCAACATACTACAAAACCCACACACTGATTCCCTTTCAGACACAATGGGTTTTCATTGTTACAGAGCTTTAAATTATGTCTACATAAAATACCCTACCTGTCTTCACACTACAGTGAAAGTTAATATTTCATGTGGAAAACAATCTGTCCTCTTCTCTCTTTGAAAATGTTTATGATGTTGCATATACCACAACTTTCTGATGGACCCTAATATTCATGGCATAAAACAAAGAAACAAATAATTTGAGCAAAATTATTATCCTAATTTTTCCATGCAATATATATTTAATATTTCAATAGATACTTTTTTAAAGGAAATACCAGAAACTATGAGAGAAGTGGGTGCTATGCTGCAGATCCACTGTATTTGGCAGTAAAGACCTTTTCAAGAACACCTTTGAAGAAGGAACTCAAGAATGACAGGGTCAGAAGAAGAGAAAAAAACAATAATAATAGAGGCAAAATTATTTCAATTGGTTGAGATGAGAGAACAGTATGAAGAATTTCAGAGGATTTAAAAAAGCTACAGCTATACATCAACCTGGCAGATGAAAGGCATGCAAAACAATATGTATTGCAACAAATGTCTTCTACAGTAAGAAAACCATTCACAAAAAATTCTGGTGACACTATGGAGAGATCTGCACAAGTATCTTTTGAAATGCACAGGGACAGATGTGGGTTTTTAAGGATATATAAAGCATATGTGCATAAAATAATACCAAAGGGATTACGGAGTCACTCAGTAAATCAGTGGGGTACTCGTCTACAACTCTGGCTACTGTAAAAGACATGCTGTAACAATAGAAGGGTCTCAAAAGAATGGCATAACAACATGAAAAGGCTTCGATAAGAAAATGGAAATATCTGGCATACTTATTTCGCAGAGGATACTCAGAAGAAGAGAGATGATAGACACATTTCAAGACTACAGTGACTGAGAAAGTCATTGCTTTGTGATTTCTCAAAATAATTATAAAAACAAGAGACTATTCAATGACCTGACAGCATCTAATTAAAGACTAAAGCACATTCTTTTATGCAAAACCATAATAAAGCTGTGAAATTCATTGTCACAAGGTAGGATTGCAACCCAAAGCATACCACAGGTCCAAAATGCATAGGACCTCCTGTAAATCATATAATCACCTCAGCTGATAAGCAGTTAAGCCACTGGCTCCATGAATTCCCTATGCCATCATAAGCAGATTGAGTTGACTGAAGAAAAAATGCCATTACTGAAATTGCTCACTGTTATTTTGAATCACCTGACAGTGACCACTCTCAGCAGCAACAGCAGCGACGCATAAGCTGCCACCACCCTGCTGATTTGTGCTCAGTGACGCAGATGAACCCATGATGCTAATCCTACAAGCTGCTAATTGACTTCTCAGAGCATTCCTCATGTCCTCACTTTTACAAGAAAAAATATCAACTGGTACCACACAAGACCATCCAGTGAAGGGTGGTCCACAACATCTTTCTTGATCTCTGCCCAGCCATAGCTCACACCACACTACAGACACAGCTCAGGGCAAACACAACCACCACTTTTTTATACCCTTCCTTTCAATAAGTGCTGCAAGTTTTGAATTAAAACTTAAATATTTTTACTGTCTACATCCTTACTCCTGAAGATAAAAATCACGGCTCTGAATCAGAACCAATTTTACAACACTTTTATTTGCCCACACAGCTAATTGTGTATTCCTACATGAACAATATAAGCACTGAAGGTTAGATGCATGGTTAAGAACACAGCTGAACCTCGGTCTTCTTCATTATAATTTTCCAGGAAAAATATTATCCTTTTATTACACATTAGAATGAATATGATAATGAAAACATCTGTCTTTGGAGTTAGAATTAAGGATAATAAGCATTGATGTTCTACATTTACCAGAGCCAAGGGAATAATTTATAGCGTACTATAGGTGGAAGGGAATTTGAGTAATAAAATTGTTAGATTAATTAATTTATCCTCATTTTGTGTATATGAATTCAAAACTACCCAGATCTTAAGATCTACAATTATATAATAAATTATAATTAGTCGTCCTGGGGTTTTTTTCGTATTGAACTGAAGATTGCTTGCAAGAATTCTGTTAGACTCTTTGGAAAATCAATACCAAAATCTAAGCCAAATTTATTTTACTGGACATGCATATCTTATGTATTTACTAGTGAAAATTTATTTTAAAAGTATATTTCAGCAATTTGGCCTTAGAAAACTCTTCTTTATACATTCAGATGTTACTTTACATGAACCTTCTTATAAATTGATTTCAAATTCACTGGTTTGGCAAGATTACTTGCCAATGTAATTATTCAGCAGAAAAGTTGAGCAAATGGGTGCAATATATTCTCAAAGAAAATTCATTTTCCACTAAAGCAAACACACCAGAGAAAATGTTGCAGTATTCACCCACGTGATATTGAGCTGTCACCAAAATTGTGTAATTGCACTAAATCTTGTCCAAGTGACCTCCCATTGGGAAATGCATCTTTCCATACTAATGAAGTTTGACACAAAGTGTAACTTAGTCATTTGCATGTTAATGGAGCTTTGTACATGAGACTGTTTATTCAGCATGCAAGAAATACTGAAAAGAGGGTGTTAACAGAAACCTTTAGCCAGAGTAAGACAGGGTTAATTAGGACATATGGAATGGGATCTAAGTAACAAGAGACATTAAAATTAACCCTGTTTATCCAGCTATAGCAGGACAAGGGAGGGGGTGGGGAAAATCCCCTCTTTGACCCACACAAAGGCCTTTTCTGCTATAGGATTCAAGGGCAATATTTTCCCACTGGCACAGCTCCACTGGTGACTGGGCCATTTGCATGGATAAGGCGATGTGTATCCATCAGTCCTTTCATCCCTTGTCCGACTCCTCCCAAAAACTGAGACCGCCAAAATGCTGCTACTGGGCAAAAATGCTTCTGGCAAGGTGAAATACCTCTATCTACAAAAGTAGCAGCAAGATATTTTTGGCAAAACAATATGAGGTTTGGGCCAAATCTATCAATATATGCCCTGATCTGCACATTTTACAGACTTGTTTAGTGTTAAAGCACTTGAGTAGACCTCACAGACATTCAGGGGCTCTAGTTAAGAGTATACATCCATGCATGGGCCTTCCAGGAGACTGAAGACAAGATTATGATTAACTTCTTGCCAAACCTATTATAACTGACTTAGTGCTAAAGTGAGAGGAAATGGCAAAATAAAATGAAGACTAGGATGTCTGAATCTTGTAGCAGACTGTATCACAGTTTGATGACTCCTTATATGTTTTTCAGACTCCGTGGCATATCTGTTTCATGATAGAATCTAAAAAGAGCTTTTTCTTTCCTTTTAAATGGATCATGTTGGTGACTTTTTTCTTATGTGAATTTTTTTTCCTAAGTACTTTAAATATATTGCTTCTTGCTAATTTGTGTATAATGATTTTGCCCCAGGATCACAGCAGG
>NW_010533675.1:20462-27475 GCF_000687285.1 Phaethon lepturus
ACCAGTATTTCTGTTAGCTCAATTCTCTCTGTTGCCGCTCTCTTTTCCCACAAATTGATAATTGATGGCTATAATCAAGACAAGAACAGAGGAGCTGGTTTCTCCTCAGTCTGGTATTTCATATCTGCATTTCAGACCTGGAAAAGGTTTTTTTCATGCCCTAAATCTTGTTTCTTTTAATACTTTACCACTTGGTGTAACAAAGGTTATAGCTACTCCTTATAAACTTTTTATTCCTAATCCTAGACCTTCACACCCACAACACCACTCTTACTACCATATTTCAAAGTAGATTTTGAAAATGCAGGTTAAGTTTCTGTTTCTAACAGAATCTGGATGCTTTCCTTATCACTGTGTGCATCTGGGAAGGTCTTCTTTTTCAAAAATCAGGTTTTATTTTCTCTCGTCTTTTATTCTGATATGTGCCAATAAATGTATAGTTTATTCAGTGTAAGAAGAACTGCATTTGATTGATTGATATGAAGCCTCTGCTTGCTCAGCGGCAATGTATCTGTCAACCTGAAGGAAGCAAAAAGACAGAAGTGACAGCCAGCATGCAGGATGAGGATATCAAGAGAGCTGCTGTCTTCTTTGAGCATAATGCCACTAGAACGTAAAAGCAGAAAAAAAATAATGATTGAACTGAAGTATCAGTCACAAACACCTCTCTTCTCGGCATAGAAGCAATTGCTGCATTGTTCCACTTCAAAAATTAAAAACTCTGCAATGCAACAACAAACTCCTATTAGGAACGAACAAAGCAGCGAACACATTGTTCCCAGCACCGCGTTTCACAAAGAGAGGCTGCAAGGCACTGTGCTGTGTTGCAAGGACTGACTGAGATGCCATTCATCAGGAAGACTGCTATTATCACTGCACAGAATATTTGCTGGGCTCAGGTCTGAGCTGAAAGTTAACTGTGGTGGACCAAGCGGCATCACATTTACACTGGAGAAATCTATGTGACAATGAATTATTACTATGTTATTATTATTACTATTATATCCATGTAGAGAATCAGTGGCTAAAATGTGGAAAAGAAAGTCTCTCCATTACTGAAAATTGCCCGTGTTTCATGATGGGTAGGATGAAAGAGACAGAAATGGAATTGAATAACTAAAAGGAACAGTGCTCAGCCAAACTCCCACGTACATACTGCTGCTTATTCAAAACAGACCGAAAGCTGCCTTCAGCACAGCACTACCTACCAGCTACTATTTACATGGAAACTACTTCAGAGGCACCAGAAGTCCCACTCTTTTTAGAAAACCTTCCGTTCTTCTAAGAACGAAAGGCATCTATCATATGCTTCTCATGATGGTGGGTGCCTCAGCTTATTACCGGCAGGAGAACAAAGGAGTCATTTTGCCCCAAGAATGAAGCAACAATAAACTTGCTCCTGTTTCTTCCTCTGTGAGGGGGCACATTTCTTTTTGATCTAATGAGCATAACACCAACATGAGCGAACCTCGTTCAAAACTTCTGCAACCTTAAGGCATGTGACTACTTGAACATCAAGAATTATGGCAACATTTGCGGGGAGCTCATAACTTTAGGACTGCGGTGATTTATTGGCAGCACTGACAGTTGCCTGGCTTGCTTGCCATGACACAGGCCAGTTGCGTTCATGATAGATTGAGGTCATTGAGGGGGAGTGGAATAGGTCCTGTCATATATCCTTCATCAGGTTTTCATTTGTCTGTAAGTTAGGGTTGTGGTAGCAGTGGGAAAAGGGTCTCATCTGAATGTTTATTTTTCTAGCCTGAAGGGTTCTGTTCATTAAACATGCATGTGTTTGATACCTGAAAAGGAGACATCAGCGTGAGGGATTTGTGACTCAACTCACTGACCTGTACTGCCAGTCAAATTTCAAAAGTAAAATTTAGAGCTTGGAAGTTTTTAAAAACAAAAACAAAGCAAAAACAAACAAACAAAAAAAACCACGAAGAAAGAAAAAAAAAAAAACAAGTACTAGATAGAGCACTACAGGTCTTTGAACCATCACATGGACAAGTCTTTGAAGTTGGTGTGCCCACCACATGTGTACATGACCCCATATAGCATACATCTCCCAGCCCACTGTTGAGTCTGTGTGCTATGTTCAGCAGTACAAAAACAGCCAGAAGTCCTAGCGAGAACGGATCCAGATTACACACTCCCACAGAAAAAATCAACAATACTACTTAGGATTTGCAAAATTGGGTCCTTCACTTGCAAGTTTCTGGTGGATGGATGAATTGATTTGCTCCTCTGCCTCACATTCACACACAAATAGGTACAAAATAAGTACCAGGGTCCTCTCAGTCAAACATCTTGAATGTGAGATCATGCCCAAAACTCAGGACTCTTAATTTATAAAAGGATATTCCTCCCAGTGCTAACTAAATAAATTTTATCATATAAAGAGCATTTTCTAAAAACATATAACATCAAAAGCTGTAACCTTTTAACTCATTCTGTTCTTTTATCTCATTCAGCCAATCTGCCATACCAGAAATGTATAAAGTAGGTGTGAAGATGGTACTTCTAGCTCCATATTCTCTAAACCAACCTGGGAAAACCAAACAAATTTAGGAATTATGAATATGGTGTACAATCACCAGAGACTCCAGCACTGCAGCCCAGGACATGGAAACAAGCAGTAGATGCAAAACATTTCACCGCAGTAGGCACATGGATTTTGCATTTCACACATTTATTAGTGTGTGTGTGTGTGTATACATGTACATGATGAACTTTCTGCAACTGGAGCCACTGGAGAGGTGCTGTTATCTCCTAGTACATGGCACGCTGCTGTTTTTGTGCAGACAAACCCTCAGTCCGCATGCTGCAGCTGCGATAACTGAGTGAAACCCTCCTGACAGCACATTCAGGTGGAGAATAACCATGAAAATATCAGCCCATGTCCAACATTTATCCATGTGGCTTTGTTCCTTTTTGGGCTTCTGTCAGGATGACAAGAACTCATTAAAATCAGTCTCTTTTCCACACATCTCTAATAGCAACCCCGTGCTCCTCACAGCCCAGGTGTGCTTCACTCAATATTCATGATCTGGATTGAGATTGAGGGCATGGTGATCTCCTGTTAGCACGATCTGATGCAGACACGAGCTTCACGTGGTGAAGCTACCACACTCTTTGCATGGGTAGTATCCAAACTTTCCTGTGCTTTCTGTGATGTGTATTTTCCTCAAAGGACCTCATAGACTGTTGCTATCGCTATTGCATTAGTGGCTAACACTCCCCCCAGAGCTTACCGAGACAGCAGACCCCTGAGGAGCAGGTGGGTCTCCTCCCACTTACATGGAGGTAAAGCTAGAGCGTATCTGCTGAAATCAATTGAACTTCCGTTGTGCCAGTGGAGACATCACCTATTTACACCCTGACTCAGGGGGTTCTTTTTGCTACATAATTAGGCAACCAGGGAAATATGAAAACAAAAGCAATCAGGTAAAAGTAGGAATCCTTTAGGTATTGAAGGAGCTAATAATGCCTGAACCTGCTCTTAGTTGAATTTTATTAGATAAACAAAAAGGAAAAAAAATTACACACAGCTTAAACATATGCTTCCAATTTTCTCAGAACTAGTAAATGGAAAATACTGCTCTGTCATTAACCATTTTCATACCTACTCTGCAGTATTTAAGGTTAGAAGTGGGTCATGTTTCTGTGGCAAGTATTGTGGAAACAAAAATTCATTGTGCCACAGCCTTATGTTAATTACAATCCATAGCACAAAAAAAAACCCCAAAACAACAATTTAAATACATTTTTAGGTATTTATTTCAGATTTGGGACTGAGTCAGTCATCCAATTGAACTGTAATCTGCAAAGCAAGAGAAAGACAAAGAAGGGGTCCCTCAAAGCAAGTTACCTTTCTTAGTTTCCCTATTACACGAGAAACATGAGTTACAAGACTCTTGTATTTAAAACTTCACTGCTATTGACCACAATGCATGTCCGAGACTTGCCGTGCAAGGCTTTGAGCTTGTTGTTTCTAAAGAAATTAACTTATAACAATGTATTCACAAATCTGTTCCCCTTTATTTTAGAGAAATCAGAACTGCTGTTAAGGAGTCTATTTTCTTTGGCTTGTTGGTTTAGGGGTTTTTTTTCTTTCTTGAAACAAATGAAAGTCACATGCTACAACGCAAAATCACTGTGCTTTATTCAATTTCTCTAACATTTTATGCCATTTAACTGGTCATCCAATTTCCAGGAGAATTAAGACCTCTCAGTTTGTTCCCCAGCTACTTCTGTTGCCTACTCGAGTGCTCACAAAGCCATACTGTTCATATCTCCACTTTTAAAACAGTCAGTGCTGGATGATAGATTTAAGCCTGATGTAACTCTATGGACTGCACTCTAATGCATACCAGAAATATTGGTGACAACAGAGTAGGGTGAATCTGACTATGATTAAAGCTAGTTGTTAAGGATCTTTCCTTTTTCATTTTTACAAACATGTCCTTTAAATCAGATGGAATTTGTGAAATTATGTTGAAAATCTTATGTTTGTGTATTTTTGAGAATTTAGTACTCAGCAACAGATCCGTATGAGCCTTGTTGTTCTCTTATATAAATTCCTTACTTTTAATTTGCGGTGCTAAGGAATCCTGGAAGCTATTGTAGTTGATAGTTACGGGGAGTTGTATGATTTAATGTCTGTAATTGAGGTTAGTCTAATCCTCATGCAATGATATCAGCAGTTATTATACCAGCCTTCATCATTTTCATACACATGGGTTTAGGAAACTTTTTCTTGCTTTAGTCTGTCAGAGCAAGGAAAACTTTGGCTTCAGACTTTCCTAAGAAAGATCTACAGTGTGCTAAGGGGAAAGTTTAACATGTCCTTTGGATTTTCACACAGTCCTATGAACGGCATAAGCCTTTGTGGATAAAACAGCAGCCTAATTTTTAATATCTGCTTAATTCTTAACTCTCAATGCCACTAACAAGAAGAAGGGAACAGAGAGCATGTCCTGAGAGTGAATTTGATCTTTGATCTACTTTTCCTGGGGATCTTTTCCCTTTCTTTTGAAAATTTCCTTTGAGACAAGGAGATCTATTACGTATCATTTACCAAACAGTAAATTCAGTAGTGATGTCACTCAGGAAAAATCTAAACAGCAACTAGCAGCTAAGTTCAAGAAGCTGCCCACTTTGCAATGCCGGACAGCGAGATGTCCACGTGTGGTTGCTTTCCATTGGATATTTCATGCATTTCTTACTTCCTAAAGTAGGTGATCATCAGTTTTCAATGGCTTGTTTTGACCTTATTCAATGGAAAATGAGGTGCTATTTCTGGCATGCTTATAAACCTACTGTTTAGTCCTCAAAGTTTTGCAAGAGAAGGGATAATAAATAGTTATTCACTTCCACTGAATAGCTTTGTAGATTATGTGCTGAGGGCAGTAACAGCTGCTTCTCGTTACCAAAAAGGCCTCCTACCATGTGTACTGCTAGCACACCGAGCTAAGGTCAAGCCGAGTAGCAGGTTTTTTTTCCCCAACATTGTTTAAAAGCTTTTAAATAAAACCATATTAGAAATACAGTCACCTCTGGTAACTGATTTTCAAAGCTGAAGTTAGAAGAGCTGTAAGGTTTTTAAAAATCTTCTTTGTTTCTGATTTGGAAAGCTTTTTCTTTTTTTGTGTTAAAACACTGGGCTGCCTTTACGCTGCTAAACTCTGGAGATTTTTCTGAGCAGTTCTTGAGGTTCTTTATTCATCTTCTGCTGTACTTTTTTTCACTCTACTCCACATTGTCTTCACAAAAGCAGTATCATAATCCGTGTTGATAATTGTTCTGAAAACTTACACGTTGCTATTTCTTCCTGCCACACGCACTGCAGGGTTTGCCCATTCCCACCCAGGCGAAGTGCGCGCTGAGCTCCCGGGTCTGCTCCTGCTTGGCGGAGGCTGGGTTTGGAGAGGAGGTGGGCATCTTCAGAAAGCAGAGCTGACCCAAAATCAACACAGAGGGGAAGGGGAGACCACAACTGGTTCCTTCTAAAACTGTCTTGACACCAGCATGTCTCTCTCGCTGGTTTGAGGAGGGGTCAGCACGTACATGAGCTTGGCCCCCGCTGCGGCTGCTCATCGAGGGGCCACTGTAATTCATTGGTAATGTTGTTGAGGCTAAGAACCACACTCCTGACAGAGGGTTCATCCTAAAAGATACAAAATCATGTCTGTCCTTCAGTTTGAAAGAAATGCATGAAAATAAAGCAATCCATTGCACTACTTATAACAGAGGGAAAGGCAAAGCTCTTTGTACAGATAGGGAAGAAAAAATCCGAAGCCACGACTCTGCTGTCCTTTCTAACTATGAAAGGTCTTTTAGAGGCTGGTAAAGTGCACGTAAGCAAGTAAACATTCTTAACAAAACTGCCAATTAGTACTACTAATAACCCATGATGTACTTCTTCCTAGGTCAAAATGCACTTAGTACACACATGGTATACAAAGCTGCATGGGTTTTTTCCTGCCTGTTCCCAGCAGGATTTCAAAGGGGAGTAAGGAATAAAAATTTGTATTGCTAAAGCAGCAAACATTTAGATATAATCACTACCTGATCGCACAATGATATTGCATTTCTGTGGAAAAAATAACCAGATATCATCACAAAAGTTTTTCACTCCTCATTTTTCTGCATTTCGGTTTCCAGACTGCCAGGCCTCCCACCCTGCCCAAAATCTACATAATTAGTGGCTGAGTTTTAGAAGTATATGCCACACTATTTCCATTTAGATCACTGGATCTTATATATTTTCAAACACCACTAACCTGGTGTTTACCCACAGATTTGGCTTCTGCTGGAAGACATGACTACGGTAAAGAGACATAGATGAATTTGCCTCTGCCCTGTAGGCATTTGAAAGAGAACCACTTTCACCTCTGGGGAGCTCTGTTCCCAGCAATACCATACATTTTGTGTTCAGTCCTAAGCAGCTCAGTTCTTTTGGGAAATACATTTTCTGGTTTAAAATAAAATAAAATAAAATAAAATAA
>NW_010533676.1:0-9828 GCF_000687285.1 Phaethon lepturus
CATGGGGTTGTTGTGGCCTTATTAAACCTCACACAGTTTCTTGCCTTGCTCAGCTCAGCCTCGCTGCATTGCCTCTTATCACAGCAGTTCAGCCAGGTGAACACTCACAACTGAGAAAGGGAAGTCCTAATTAGCTGTAAGTATTTATTTATTTTTGCTGAAGGAAAAAAAGGTAATTTATGTCTGCAGCTGTCTTCAGCAAATAATATAACACAGGGAAGCAAATAAGTTAGGTATTAAAAGAATAAAATTCATCTGCTCATGTTTGGTGGTTTGGATGCAAAGTTTAAATGTGCTGATTTGCCTAGTGCCATTGCACAGATGTGAATGCACCATCTCCTTCCACAGCTCACAGCCTGCTGCTGCAGATCCTGCCTCTGCCAGTGGCACTACAAAGCCTGAAGGTTTTAAAGAAGTGTTGGAGGGATCAGGGTGGAAATGTCTCCCCTTTTCCTTGGTCTCACCAGTCCAGAGCTGGAAGGTGTGCAATTATCTAGGAGCAAGAGTTGCCATCTTTAAAAAAGCTGTGTGTCAAAACTTTAGTGCTCTCTAACCTCAGTTTCACTGATCTGCTGCTACAAGTGCAGGCAAATGTGCAGAGATCTGGATATTTCTCTTTTCTCATTCTGGGAAGATGATTTGGCTGTCTCAGTCATGGCATCTCATTCCTCCTTAGCTCCACATGTGTACTTGGGTATTTGCTTTTTTGAGCAATGATCTCCAGACCTGAAATATAATAGCGATTTTATTTGTAGGGTTTTGATTATCTAGACATAGGCAAGCAAGCGGTTTTGCAGGCAACCCATAAGAAGTCATTCAAACCACTGATTGGAAATAGATGCAACAAAATGAAGATACACAAGGAGGAGGCAGGGAATGGCATTTAACATAAGGCAATCTGTGGTTTCCCTTGCAAATGTGCTTATCCTGTTGCACCTGAATGCCAAAAACCAGCCTGGTTTTGGGTCTGGTAAGGGATCAGGATATGTGGCAGTAGCTACATGCACACTGCGAAAACGATGCTAATTCATAGTTTAGGATTTAGTGCTTGTTATTAGTTCTTGTGTAGAGATTTTCATCAAGGTGCCTTTATGAAGAATAACTATTATTTTAACCCTGTCACTCCTGGGAAAAGAGGCTTGGGGTTTCATTGTAGCCTAATAGTGGATCTTGAAAAGGACTCACAGCTCCAACTTTAAATTCATCCTTCTACTCTGGAAAAATTAGCATTACAAAAAGCAGTCTATATGATCAAGAAAACCACGTTTGTCCTTAAGAATACTTTACCTGAATGATAACTAGATATATGGTCTTGCCAGGGGGGCAGAACTCCTTTAAGTAAACAGAACTTCAGTTTGCATCAGGATGTAATGTTACCTGTGTTCCTGGACCTTAACCTGTCTCTAGCTTACCTAAAGCTCTGCTGTGATTACTGCTACTGGAAGCTGTTGGTGTGCTATATTAATGGTTTTATGCTTGAAAATGCAAATTAAGGTAACAAACTCCCACAAAATTCTCTGAGATGCAGAAGCACTGAGGCTTTTTAGCAGAATGTTACCACAGGCGTTTCTCCCAAACTAATAGTTTATTTTCAGACAAACAGCTAGTTTATGAAGAACATGATGGGAGTGAGAAGTTTAAACTACCAGCGATGCAGACTACACATACAAATTTATTAGAAGCCCATTATATTTGCTGTCTTGCTTTGCTAAAACTTGAACTCCTTGAATCATATTATCACCTGGAAATCTCACCTTTCATTACAACAAACAAACACCTACCACCACCACCCCCAAATACCCAGCATTTGTTGCTATAGAGAAGGGGATTGACAATATGATCCCTTCTTGAATCCCTTGAGAGAGTTATGAAAGAAATGCATATCACACTACTTGAAACCTAGTCCTATTTTTGAACAGTAGGGCCAGTGATCCATGGAGGAAAAAAACCCTAGTGCTGGCAATGATCAAGGTGGGAACAGAAGAATGCTAAGAAACGCTATTTACAAGTGATTTTTTTTCTAGAGGTGAGGATGGGGGTTTCAGGCTGTGGCAGGCCCTTCAACCTTGTATGAGAGCAAGTGAGAGAAGATTTATGGAATTTTGTCCTATACAGGACTACACCCAAAGTCTCTCGTTTGCATAGCTTTGTCCAAGCATAAACCTTTGAGTGACTTGCTCACCTTTTAAAGTTTCAAAATTAGAGTAAAGATGTGGAGAATTTTTAACCTAGAGTGGCTGTGACTGGGTGCAGATTGGCAATGACTTACCAGGAACTATTAAAACAGACTTTACTAGTGTGCTGGCAGTTTGGGTAGATTTGTCTTAGAGGTGTCAAAATGTATCGTAGAAACCAGGAAAGGGGCTTTAGAGGTCTTGAGCTAAGTGCTAAAAATGTTTCTTGTGTTCACAGGAGCACTAAACATCCACTGTCAGGGGAATATATGAAAAGTTCTGGAAAGAAAGAAAGGAAGTTAAGTTCCAGACCAATTATTAAAGCTCTGTAAGACACTAGTGCCTCCTGATAAAACTGTTGGGTTATTTAGGTGGTAGTGTGGGCTGCACACAGTCTGCAATTGAAGTACTCCTGTTATACGGGGGCTTGATGAATAGTGGCTTGGAAGATTGAGATCAACATGTTTTAGAAACTTAATGAAAGGATGAAGAGAAGACAGTTGATGTAGGCATTGTTTGGTTTTGCCTCCAGACTTATTTCCTCATAATCATACTAAAATTTTGTGGGCCTGATTCTGCTTTTACTTATGGAAGTCAAGGCTTGTGCTGTTTCAGGTGAGAACACTTGTGTGGAGGTAGGAGAGTGCTTCTTATCCCGGCACCTTTAGAATAATTTATGAATTCTTTTCTTCTTCATCAGTGAATACGTAAACCAAGGAGGCAGTTTTCAGTGACACCGAGGCCCTTTGGCAAAGTAAAGAGAGAAAGAACAGAGCAGGGCAAAGTCGGTAGCTTGTGACTTGAAACCTGGGTTCAGTTACCAGTCACCAGCTGTGACCTTGGGGAAACCACTGAGCCTCAGCTTACCTTTAGTCTCCATTTGAAAATGAAGATAATAGTGTTCCTATATGTCAAAGACTCTCGTGGGGATGCTAATGATAGGTCTCTTGATGAGAAAAAGGTCTTGTTACAGGACCTCAGTTAGAAGTATTTGGGAATCACAAATGCAAAAGCCAAACTTGTTTAGTGACATTATGCCAGTTCATTTCAGCTAAATTGATTCTGATTTTTCTTCCCCACAGAGAGGAAGACAACCACTCATGGATGATTTTTATTTTCTCCCTCAGATTTTTTAAATTTCCATTAAGATATCAGAACTGAGTTATTTTTCTCTCTGCTTCTCTTTTGTAAGTAAAACTAATGGCTTAACTGGTTAAGAGAAATATCTTTCTGAACTTCCATTGCTTACTCTTGATAGTTACTTAGGGCTATTGCAAAGGTTTGCGATGGTTCTTAAAGTCTCTTAAATTCTTCATACAATGGGGACAAAACAAGTGTTCTGCTATTATTGATGGGCTGTTCCCTCATACACCATCACTGTGTGCAAGTGTGTAGTGATGTGCTCAAGATAAACTGTAGCGCAGAAAAGCTGGAAATGCAGAAATAGAACCAAAGCACCTGGTTCATTTTCTCTCCCTTTGCCCCAGAGGAGTTGTCCATATCACTAGTCATCAGTGATGGAAATTCTGTTTCTCAGGAAGAATTGGGCAGCCTGGAGAGCTCTCCCTTAGCGTAGTGCTGCTGAGCTGTCCTAGTAATCAAGATTAGCATCCAGGGCCTGAGACAAGTGCTGGAATCTGGCTCAAGTGATTTAGCTGTGCTTGAATTGAAATTATTGCATTGATGACATCCTTGTGATGTGTCTTACTCTAAGGACAATTTCATAGAAACCCGCACCTCCTATGTCTAAAAGCAAATAAAAATACTTTTCCAGTAAGATGAATTCAGCTGCCTGATGCTGTAATGGGTATGAATGCTCTTAGCTGCTATTAACCTTTTCACATTGTACTGGTGTTCCAAGAGAAATCAAGAATCTGACAGAGCATCGCTCTGTAGTGAGTTGTGGATTAGAAGTAATGAATCACTTACAGGAAGTTGTCTTTGCTGGCATATAAACCAGTATTTAGTCTCCAAAGCAAGTCCTAAAGTGCTTTAAAAAAAAAAAAAAAAAAAATCTTCTACGTGGTACTCTTAGCCTGTCCTTCAGCAGCCCCCTGATGCCGGCACATGCAGCATGGAAAGAATTTTATAAAGTTTCTCTCAGTATTAAAATCTGAACTTTTTACTGTGCCTGTAAACCAGTATCAGCCTCCTCTCTCCTCCATTATTTTAAGTGTTACTGCTTGCTGTTCTCCTCGTACCTTCCACCCAAGGTGCCAGAGTGCAGCACAAAGCTCTCTTCATTTGTGCTAACAGCTGAACTGTTTTCTGTCCTTGTTGTAAAAGCGGAAGGCAATGGGGCACTGAGAAATTGCCATCCGCTGGCACCCAGTCTGGAACAGAACCAATTTCTTCTCTGTCAGTATTAATCAACGCATGAACTTGAAATTGCTCTTTTTTTCCCCTCTCTCACCTTTGCTTTGAGTTGCGGTTCATGAAGCAGTTTTGACTGTTTCACTTCCAAAGAGACATTAAAGTGTGGAAAAGCATTTAAGATTGAGCTTCAGTTATAATGTCATAAGGAAACTGTCTGCTCCATGAAATTTTGCAAGCCAGAAAATCTGCTTTGGTAAGCCTATTGCACTCTAGTGCCTCTACAATAGGCTTTTAAAATATTTTGCAATGGGGTTTTTCTTTAAGAGAAAATATTTTAACTAGGACACTAACTGTGTCCTAGTCCTACTTGGTCTTTCTGTGTCAGGTGAAAAGGGATCTAATGTGATCACTGTGCTCCAGCTCTGTTAGATAAATTGAAAGCCCTTTCCCTTTTCAGCAGCCAGCAGATACATGGCAGAAGCAAGCTTTCCTTTAATATGGGCCTAGCTCACTTTTTCTCTTCTGTGATGCACTTAGAGGTAGCTATGTAGTGTCATATAATAGCTCAGAAATATTATTGGTAGCAAAATGATGTATGGTGCTTTTGGGCAGGAGACGAGGACACCCACTGGAAGACTGTCTTGATACAGCAAACCATCCATCTTTCTATTTATTTATTTTTTAAAAATTGAAGTTATTGGTCTTTGTGATCTAGCAGCCTGCTCTTGACAGGAGCTGCAAGACGGCATGCCTTTGAAATGAGATGCTTTTGTGCTAGCTTTTCATCTTCTAAGACTTCTACATCATTTCTGGAAATACATGCAGAAGCATTTTAGTGCTACAACCAGAATTTGAAAACATTTTCCAGCCTCTTATGAGAAACACCATATCAAGTTAATTATTTTACATATCTGATGATTCTTGCATGCAATCTTTGCCTCCCTTCTACAACTGTAGTGATTCTGTTGTGTAGCTGTAGTGTGATGGCAATTTGTGGCTTTATACTGTGGTCAGTGCTCAAGAAAAGCTTGCTTGCTTATTTATTTTAAACAAATATGCCTAGATCTACTTGCATATCTGAATTTCATACAGAAGTGAGAAGGTTTACTGAGATGACGCTTCTTTGGGTGGTGTGTGGATAGTAGTTTTGTCCTATGTAACATGCTGTCCTGCCTACAGGCTCTTGAACCAATGCCAAGAGGTGCAGATTATACTGAGGGTTTGGATTTTGTTTAAAAGAGAAACAGTATACAGAGAAATAACCTTGAAGAACAAAAGGTGGATTTTGGAGTACTTCTTTGGCAGGCAAAAAAACCTGTGTTCTCCCAAAAGCGGAGGAGTGTTTGACAAATGAAGATGGGTCCCCATGATAGTCTTCCTTTCTTCTTTCCTGTCACCTCCTCTGCAGGAAGATGCCGTGAAGTCCCATAAAGTAGGGTTTCAGGATAGCCACGTCTCTCAGCTCCTCACCTTGTTGGGAAGAACAGAAACCACACAGTGAGCAAGCCCTGATGCAGATTAATCATCTCATTTTTTTGGTCACAATGCAGATTTGGGTTAATGTATAGCTTTTAAAATCCCTTTTCAAGAGCTTAGGTCAGGGAAGTGATAAGCTGTGACACAGCAGCACTAACTGATGTAACTCCAGAGCAGAAAACTGACCCTAGAGTGTATCCACAAATGGATGCAGTCCCATTTTTGCCTCCTGAGGAAGTGCAAGGTTGCTAATGTAATCTGTGCTTATGAGGTTACTTTGGCTTTCTGGCTGCTCAACACTTCCTGGTTGCTTAATCAAGGCACTTTCAGACTCAGTGTGGTATTTCGTTTCCCTTTGAAAGTGTGACTTTTAGACAAACCCCAGAATTTCACTCTGTATGGACAAGACCTGTGCCTTGAAGCAGATTGGGAACTGACAGGGCCCTGCTTGCAAAGTCGCAATGTATGCCAGAGCTAAATACATTGTTAAGGCACTGCCACTCTGTTTCTCATCATATTTTATTGCTTTTTATTCTTCCAGGTATTTGCAGCTCTGTGTGAAGGAAGGATTGGAAGTGCACTGTGCCAGCAGCAGCACTGGGAAGCAGACTGTTACATCCTGGTATGGTTCTGCTAGTGTTTGAAGGTGCAAAGAGCAGGGAGGGGCTTGGAGGGAAGAAAGACTGCTTTCACCTAATGTGTTTTTTCCCTTGTGTGAAAATTTGGCTTAATTAAAAAAAAAAAAAAGATAATTATACTAAATCTAGAAAGCTTATTTGTGGCTTGTGGGTGAGCACTATTGAATACTAGAGCTGCTGTCAGGTCAGATACTTGCCCATGGTTACTGTGAAGGTCCTGTATCTGATGCTTGTAAGTCACCATCTGTAACTATTTTAGCCTAACTTGAATTGTTTCCACTGAAGGCAGTCAGTGCAATATGCATTTCCCTCCAGTTGCACATTCATGTCTTCAGGTTCGTTCCGGATTTGCTGGTATAGCTATTTCTGCCTTTTCCCTTTGCATTCCAATCAATGCAAAGACAAATTCTGTGATGATCAGGAGATTTATTTTTCTCAAACATATGCTCTTGCCAAACTGACTGGCAAATCTTTTACATGGTTTTACTCCAACATTTCCTCCTGCCCCCCCCACGCCTCCTTGTTTCATGAAATTGTGCAAATATTTGCTTGCTTAAACAAATAGTGATGACATTTTAGATTGACTAGAGTAGATTTTACTCCGAATTTTATCTGTTGGGAAGGAGATCGCTCTCTTCTCAGTTTAGCCTTTTTCTACTCTTGCAGTTCATATTGGATCATGTATTTCAGAACCTCTCCAGAGCAGGAAAATATTTTGTGTTTCATGTCCAAGATTCTTCTCTCTGTCCTTCACCATTTAGAAATCCAGGTTACCTTTGATTGACTGAACATTACCTCATGTTTGGCTGAGGGTAAGAGTGTGCAGATAAGATTAGAATAACAAGCTACTGTGTGTAAGCTGCTCAAAGGTAGAAGAGTGGCAAAACATTTCAAATGCCTTGAATGGAAAGAAGGTAGACTTCCTCCACTAGAAATAAGAAGCAAAGTGTACACAGAGACACTGTGGAACAAATGGCATGCGTTAATTTGTTTGCAAGTCCACAACCTCCAACACAAAGTTTAAAGGGAAAAATGGAATTAAAGACATCTGTTTGATAATTTCCTTAGATTTGAGAGTTGTGTAAATTATTAAGTATACTACATAAGGCATAGGAAACAAAAATCCTATAATCCAGAAAAATCCATCCTCGTAAGTCGGAAGGTATGAGAAGAGGTGGGGAGAAAACAAGCTTTTCCCCCTGCCTCATAATGTGCATGACAGACTTGCAACATTTTCATTAAGCTAGCAGAAACTGTATGTGGCATTGCCTGATTTAAACTATACTTGGCATTATAGGAAGCCAAGAGTTCAAAGCGTGTATTGCAGCGCTGGGAGCCAGGAGGGGCTTATTGCAGCAGCAGAGGGGAGAGGGAGTACTGCTGTCTCGCTGAGGCAGTGCAATTGTATTCCAGGTAGTCAGATGCTAACTGCTAAATAATTTGTTAGGCAAATAAATGCCTTTTTCCAAATTATTCAAGGTTTTGTTTTATTGGTGCAGTTTAATAGATACCTTTGTACCAGTAAAGGTAATGTACCAATCTTTGTGTACACCATTTGCTGTAGTAGAGAGGTTCTATTAACATACTTCAAAGTGAGAAGGACTATAACTTTATTAGTTTCTAGACACCTTATTAATTGTTCACATGATACTGATAGAGCATTTTTAAAACTTTCACGTTACCCAATAACTTTTCCTTATCACACAACTGAGTCACTAACGAGGTTTGAATTCCATTTGGCTGTGCTCACACCTGTGTCATCTGGCGCTTGGCGCGCAGTTACTGCTGCGTTTATGTGCCTCAATCTGATTGACAGAATTTTGGAGTGCGTTAAAGAGGGTGGATTTAGATCCCACTGCATTTCTTTGTGTGTGCATGCGTGCACTTTATAGATGGTAAAGCTTGAAATGTGATCGCAGAATGGCCTGTATCTGTCCTGGATATAATCTGTAAGGAGAAAAAGACTTACTTTTGCAGAAAGAGGTAGTTGTGTGTAAGCAAGGTTGTGCCTAAACTAAAAACAACCTGCCTGAACTGTTTTTAAACCATTTTAGAAACTATTTTTTAAACCATTTCATAACCCATCATGGTTTCTTAAATATCATTATTCTACATCTAATCCGTATGTGCATTTCCACATGTGTATTATGAGCAGCTTGCTATTCCCTTCATGTATCTTCGAGCATGGGTGGAATGCCACTTTAATGGGTTAGATTCAAATTAGACTTTAATAAGTAAATCAGACCATTTTAGCAAACTGTTTGATCCTTGGTCCTGCAAAGGAAGCCAGCTGGGTGGATCTCATGTTTTTGCTGAACTATATGTGCACTTCTGGGGCAACAAGAAATGATGGACAAAATATTTGAATTTACTTCATGATCTGCATTTCCGTCTGTATTTTCTGAGGTAAATACAACTTGCTTGAAGACAGACGTGACCGTTACATGTTAAAATGCTCTCGTAGTGAGACTATGGTTCATGCCTGATTTTGGCAAGGATACTACATTCCATTTGTGTTGCAATCTCTTTTCCTTCTTTCATCTGATGCACAGCTGGATTGCATTTGTATGGGTGAGGGAGCAAGTCTTTTCAGCTTGAGATGAAAATGGGTGTTGGATAGCCTTGCAGACTGCATCCTTGTTGCTCTCCCAAACTAGATACATCTTCTCTATACCTGGGTTAGTGAAACGGTCCTGCTGTAAGAGGTTGAGAAGTAAAAAGTATCATAACCCAAAATGCTTAGTCTAGAACTGATAGTCTAGACTGAATGCACCAATAGTCTAGAACTACAGCCCTGACATTGCATTCCAACATTGCACTTATTTTGCTAACGTAGCTTGTGTGGCAGCTAACTTAGGTCAGCTGGTAAAATGCCTGCTTTAAAAGTCAGTACAGACTTGTCCTTTAGTGATGGGATATGATCCTCTTCAGATTAATGGGAACTGATTTTTGTACAGATTTCGTCAGGAGGGGGCTTGAACACCTGTTGGAGGCTCGTCTACCTGCAAATGTAATTTTTCTTTTAAAAGGTTTATTATTACTAAGAAACACAGCGCTAATTACACCCTTCTCTGGCCTAGCAGAGATGGAGGAGAAGGCAATCAGCTAGAGGGGACGAGCCCAGGGAGGCGAAGGGCCGGAGGGAAGGCTTTTTCTTGGCTCCGCCCGAGTTACCCGCGCTGACTTGCAGGGGCCCGGAGGGGCTCAGCCCCGCGGGCTTCCTC
>NW_010533677.1:0-2667 GCF_000687285.1 Phaethon lepturus
AACCTAGTGTTTCTGTGATTCTGTAATATTTCTGCACTGTCTGGACAAACACAGACATTAGGCAGACAAAAATATAAAATGCATATTTGCCTGCTTTTAAAGGAACATGTGGGTTTTGTTTTATAATTGACTTGATTTTTAAAGTGTTGAGCCAAAACCAGCTCCCACAAAAAACAACTTTTCACAGATATCCAGATACATATCTGGATGCCTAATACAAGGCATTTCTTTTGAAAAAAATTAATCAAAGAGCCCAATGACCAACTCACATAAAATTGTTTGCTTATATGCTATATATCAAATAATTACTTATGGAACCCAAGCAGCACACATATATATTTTAGAACCACATCTATATCAATAACTCCTCAGCCTTCCAAGAGATGTGAATTGAATTGCATAGACTTCCCTTAGTTTACTTCAGTAGTTTTCTGGTATCATTGAATGTTTAAAAATCCCAGCTTGATCAATGAGGTCAGATAAGGTTTATCTGTATAAAACTCAAACCTTAAATAACCAGAACTACCAACTGCAGCCATAGCCTGATGAAAAAAAATTACATAAATATTTGACCTAAACCTCATTTAGGCTTATTGAATAGCTACAGCAAACAACCAACAGATTTCTCTCTAAAACTGGCAATTCTCTAAGTCATTAAAAAGTCCTGGTGTAAGTCATATTATTTTACTTTTTGCACATTCCTCTAAAGACTGAGATCATAAAAATACGCTTTTATTATAAAATGCAAATCTTAGGAACTTAATAATTTAGTTCCATCCCATTAACAAAATATGATTAAAAATTCATTCCAAAAGCATCCATTATCTCAGAAAATACAGAATCTCAAAAAAGGCAGCCAATTTTTTAATTTTTTAAAGCCATGGGATGGGAAAAGCACAATGGTAAAACTAGTTTGCGAAGCTTTTCCAGCTTAAAGAGAGCGAGAAAATTTATAGTCTTACTGAAAACTCTACAGTAGTAGTAAAAAATAAAAAGAAAAGAAAAAGAAAAAAGGAGTAATCACACAGGCAAAAGAGGAGCCTCCAACACAATCTTCCTTTGACCTGTTTCCCAATCTTAGAGTTGTCTCAGGATTTACAGACAGTTCTAAATCTCAGTCACTAATTAGAAAAAACAAGATGATCTAGACCCACAATATCTAAAATTTCTAGACCCAAAATATGTAAAAAACATGCTTCTCCAAAATTAAGACCAATTATATCCAGAACAGATGATACCTAGACAAACTCAGTGGCAGACTAATAGGGCAACTTTTCTAGTGCAGCTTTCTAGCACTACTTCTGTTTTCTATGGTGGATAGCTGCATGAAACTAGGAAAGTAAAAGAACAAACCCACCCAGTGTCTATTTCAAGTCTCACAGGGAAGATGTAGGTAGAGTTACACGCATCTTAAAAAACTGAACATGTAAAATGTTAGTGACAAGTTCACAACTGGCATATTTGAAGAGTCAGTTTTCAGAGCACAACTGCATTCAAAGGAGAAGGAGTTAATGAACTTTGTTCATGGGCTGTTCCGTGTACTCATTTGTACCACAGGCATCAGTTATTGCCGTTGGTGTGACCATACCATCCCTTGGTATTTGTTCTGGTGAAATTCATTCCAGCACACAGGCTCCCCACAAGGACAAATAGACCATTTGAAGCTCTATGTAAGACTTTGGTTTGTGGTTTAGAAGGACAAGAGAGAGCCTTTGTGGGCCATGCAAGATGATGAATTTCATCCGGGATGGTAAACAAATTTTTGAACAGAAAGCATCTGCATTTTATACTGAGCTAGTGACAGGGTTTCTGCTAACTGCTTAGAAATATATAACTCGCATTGGCAGGCAAAATATGGAAGCCATAACAAAAACTGGATATATTTGCAAAGATATAAATAATTCCAAACACAATTAATAGCTGCTCCACATTTTCAGCACCTAGCATCGATTAATAGTTACCTGCTACCCAACTTACAGACGTTTAAATTATCCTCAACTAACAGAAAGCTTCTCTGTATGAATGGTATATCCATCAAGATCCACATTAACTCTGCACAGATGATAGAATTTTTTTACCAAGTACATTTTTGACAGATTGAAGATACCAATGAAATTTACTAGAGGAATTGATCATGACATTCTTACACTGTGTATTTGTTCATTTAGTCCATTCACAGACTTTAAGAGAGATTGCATTACAAGATAATATTTCATGCTGCAAGATAGCATGACTATGCAAGAAATTACAAATGATACTGTAAGGTACAGACTCAGGGTAACTAATGTTATAACCTTTCCCCAAATAATCTGTTGATGTTTTAGCTATGATGAAGAGAAGGGTGGTGTAGAAATCACAGAGAATTCAATGATTTTTCAGTTCTTATGAGCCTTCACAGAATCATAGAATAGTTTGGGTTGAAAGAGATGTTTTAAGGTCATCTACTCCCCCCGTCCCCGCAGCCTCCACAATGAGCAGAGACCCCTTCAATTAAATCAAGTTACTGAGAGCACCATCCAACCTGACCTGGAATGTTTCCATGGGGCAGGAGGCATCTACCACCTCTCTGGGCAACCTGTGACAGTCTCTCACCACCCTCATTGTGAAAAATATCTTCTTTGTACCTAGTCTAAATCTACCCCCTTTTAGGTTAAAAACATTACCCCT
>NW_010533678.1:0-2659 GCF_000687285.1 Phaethon lepturus
CACACAAATCAGATGAACATATTTCACAATACCCATCTGAAAATATACAGTTCTGACTGTATAAATCAGAATACCAATTATACAATGCACAGTGTTCTGGTGATAACACATTCTAACTGGCATAAGAAGAATTTAAATCCCTCTCCAGTTATTTCAACTTTACTGTGAAGAAATAAACAGACGAGCTTGAACAGCTGAACTGCATTTTAACTGAACATGTTTTAAATGTCCATGAAAACCAAATTACAGTTGTCTCTGATCACTATTAATAGAGTGTACCACAAAAGTACACTGAAAGGAACAATTACATTGATAAGGTACTCTAAGAGCTGAAAATGAAAAAAAGTGAATTCAAGAGTAGTTGAAGAATAATGGAATATCAGTCTACTAGCTTGTTCAATTATACTTCTCTTCAATGTTATCTCCTTGTGTTAACTTGTTCCAAGCACTACTAAATAACACCAGAAGACTGCAGAAGATGTTATTTATCAATTTTAGCTTAAGGTTTCAAATCACAAACATCTAACTTGGTTCACATACAATTTGCAGGCTTCCAGTCTAATATCTGACAGTTAAACTTCTCTGATCCAATCAAGATTGGATACTTTATAAATATATGGACTCAGGCAGAATAACAGTGTATCAAAATACCGCATAGATTCAATTACACTAGACAGCATGCAGTCCAACACTCAGGCCCAGTTCTGCACCAGCTTTCACTGATATCCAGAATTTAAACCCAGATTATGACATTTATACATGAGACACCTACACCACATATTAATGAAATATAACTTGAGGAGCCTAAGCAGTCACTCATATTAAAGGTCAGGCAAACAAACACACACCAAAAACATCCCACAAACACACCACCAAAAACCACAAACACACACACAAACAAAAAGGCTTGTTGTAAATTAAAAATCTGCTTTTAATTTGGCCACCAATACTATGCATTTTGCTATAGAAATTGTACCAGACTAGTAATGCGTTCCATGTTTTGGGAAGGCCTCCTTTTCACTTTTTTTTTTTCCCCTGTTTCTATCTTTAACAAACAAACAAGCAAAACAAAGCCAAAAACATACCATACTACAAGAACTCTGAGGAACTGAATTACTTTGATATTTTTAAATCTAAATCTATCTACGAAATAAAACTGGGACTGCAAGGTGCTTGAAATTGAACATCTGAAAATGTATTTTCAGAATAAAAGTCAATAGTATCACGAGTTGTTCATCTAAAACAATACAGAATTGCTAAGAACTGGTACTTAAATATCTACCTGTACTTGTCAGTCTTCTCACCCATTTAAAAAACCTAATGATTGAACACATCCAACAAGACAAAAGAATGAAAGAGCAAAGAAGTGCATTACTTTTAATTATTTTTACTTTTTGTTGTTGTTTTAGCTTTCTCTTTGAAATTAAACTAATAAAATGGTAAGAAATAATTTGAGGACACAAATGTTTTGATATTTAATATGTTGGAGAATATTTAAAATTTGTTAAATTACAAGACAAAAACCAAATTCAGAAAAACATGCTTTAAAGGAACATGAAGTCATAACAGGAGTGAGAATGCACATCTAAAACAAAGGTAACAATGCTTTGCAAAGATTTGCTTCATCAGCATACACCACATCTAAGCATCACTGTGTAACGCGGCATCACTATCACAGCAGTACTAGCCATCTAAAAGCTATGGTAACTGTTGCTGTCACTCAAAAATTACCTTTCTCATTTGAAGAGACCTTTCCCCTCACCTCTTCTGCCAATTACTACACAATAAATTCCTGCTTCTGATTTTCATTAAATAAATTCAGCAGAAATGAGCTCTCTTGTCTTTTAAAACCATAAAAGAAACCTAGAAGATTGAAATTTGTTAGAATAACAGAGATGAATCATAATTTCAGAAAGGAAGTAGCTCCAGGACAGAAGGCAAAAAGCTTCTCAAGAAGCACTGAGAAAATAAGAACTGGAGTACTACCTTTGCTTTTCCTTTTGGAAGTTTTTGTAGTGCATAAATGCAGAGGAAGGAAGGAAGGAAGGAATAAATTAAAGCATACAGGAAACAGAAGGATGACTGCACCCATTTTTAAGAAGGGTAGAAAGGAGGACCCTGGGAACTACCGACCTGTCAGCTGCCCCTCTGTGCCTGGGAAGATCATGGAACAGATCCTCCTAGAAGCCATGCTAAGGCACATGGAGGACAGGGAGGTGATTTGAGACAGCCAGCATGGCTTCACCAAGAGCAAGTCCTGCCTGACCAACCTAGTGGCCTTCTATGATGGAGTGACAACATCAGTGGACAAGGGAAGAGCTATGGATGTCATCTATCTGGACTTCCGTAAGGCCTTTGACACAGTCCCCCACAACATCCTTCTCTCTAAACTGGAGAGATATGCATTTGATGGGTGGACTACTCAGTGGATGAGGAATTGGTTGGATGATCACATCCAAAGTGTAGTGGTCAACGGCTCAATGTCCAGATGGAGATTGGTGATGAGTGGTGTCCCTCAGGGGTCTGTATTGGGACCAGTACTCTTTAATATCTTCATCAGTGACACAGACAGTGGGATCGAGTGCACCCTCAGCAAGTTTGAAGATGACACCAAGTTGAGTAGTGCAGTTGACACACCTGAGGGATGCCATCCAGAGGG
>NW_010533679.1:0-6931 GCF_000687285.1 Phaethon lepturus
CGGCCCACGGGGCAGGTGGGCAGCGCCCGCCGCGGCATGCCGGAGCCGGCCCGGTGCCTTGCCGTTGGTAGAGCTGATTTGGGAAGCAGCGGCACTGCAGCTTGCGCCGCCCTTGCCCGGCTCTGAGCCGTGCGTACACGTTTGTAGGCAGAAGCGGGAAACTGGCTGAACACTGATGTAATCGTAAAAAACCGTGATCTTATCGGGGTATAGCTTGCTGATAAGGACCTACTTTTGACTTACAAATGGTTTGGCATTGCTGGTAACACAAAAGCTGGAAATATAGCAGCCTTTCCGCACAACAGGGGTGCCGTGCTCGTGGCTCATAACGTTTAATGCTCAGCCAAACAGACGGCAGCAAAACAACTCTCCCCTCCATGTTTCCCTCCCCGAGACCCCTCCTGCCACTTGCTGACGCCATTTGCCTGGGACTCGAGGTGTCTGTGAGCTCTGAAAATTGGATCACAGGGATAGCTCTTTGCCGGCCCTGGTCACGCTGACGGCAGGACTCGATCGATCAATACTCTGTGTGACACTTTCAGAATTCATTGGAAATTATGTCCTTTTCGAATGACACCCACATTTTATCGAGGGCAGCTCCAGCAGAAAAGCACCAAGTGTGTTTTCGCAAGATATGTTTTGTTAGTAGTAAACTTCACTTTATTTGTAAGGTTCTCCGTATCTGGGATTTCTCCATCCCTCCCTTTTGAAGAGGGCAGAGATTTAATCTTTAAAGGCAGCTTTGTAGCCTGACATTTAGAGTGTGAGCTGTTCCTAAGCCTGATGTTTATTATGACATATGGACTCTTCATGTAAAAAACAGTAAGCTGTGGGGGAGAATTTAAAAAGTAGCCTGAGGCTCATAGCATACGGCTAAAAACCGATTCACAATTTTATCCAAAATATTATGACCTCTGGGTAAAACTATTGTTCCGCTACGGATTCCCATGAAACTACTTGGCGCTGCTATCTTGGAGCCAGTTCCTGTGGGTGGGACTACACAGGTCATTCAAAGCAACTCTTTGGAGCCATTAATTGCTCATGTTGACAGGCAGTGAAGAAGAATGGTGCTTGCAGCTGGCGGCTTCAGGGTTGAGATATGTAGAGAAGGAGAAATGGGGGAATTGTTTGGAGTATGTTTTGAAGGACCCGCAGAGAAATAGGTAGCTTTTCCATTGAATGTCAATATTGAAAAGGAATCTCTAGTCCTGTTGGAATCTTTGTGACCCCAAAATAAATAGTTGTGGTTGCTAGAGGGGTTCAAATGCTGTATAGCTGGCATCCTTTGGGGACTGCGCGACTGGGACTCAGAGGATCGAGGCTGGGTTTTAATTCTGCCCTTATCAAAACCAAAGCCAGATGTATTATTTGGACCTAGACTCAAACCCACCCAAAATGCACGGGAGGTGCAGCCTCAATCGGTGAGGAAAAAAGGGAAAAGCAATTTCCCAAAATATAATCCTGTGTAATTTGGGATTTACAACATCCATTGAGCTGCACAGTGTCTACAGTGTGGCGAGTCTGACCAGTTTAGCATGTGGGTAGCCCTAAAAGAAGTAGAAAAAAGAACAAGGCATCATTTGTGGACTTGAGACGCATCTGCAGAGTACAGGTGGGGAAGCTCACGGCAGAAAAGCGGTTAATGTGGGAAGATTCTTTCCAAAGATATTTTTGTGGTTTTACTCTATGCACACGTCAGGCAGAACTTGCTCTGCACTTCACTACGGTGCCTCGCTAGTGCATGGATTTCATCTAACTCCGGGGTAAAATCTCTCCGGGACTGTAGCCGGTGCACCACCGCCGGTCCTGCACTGACTCTGCGCTACCGTGAGCTTCACCAAAGTGAAAATGAACGTTGCAAGGTCCAAAAGTTGGAGATGGGGGAAAGAGAGTATCAAGGTGGACTATGGACTTACTAATCTGTTTGTCTGGTTGCCAGGAAACATCAAAACTGTCATAAATTATTAGATAGCAGTTTCTAGGGAAGTTTTCAGTTGCTAATCCTGCCCTTGCAGTAACACCTAATAGTTTAATTTACTTTGTTCTTAAGGAATGTGAGCTGGCAAATTGGATAACTACTATTGTGAACTCTCTAACATGAGGCTTGAATGGGAGGAGCTAGATTTAGAGATCAGAGTGACTATTGCCTGATTTTAAAAGTTAACTCCTGTAGCTCTGTATGCAGAAGTAACACAGCTTACTGGAAATGCATCATCTGAGCCCTGCATGAAGGATAGCACGCTAAGCTAAAACATCTGGGCTTTTATTGCAAGGTATAGAGGACAATGCTTCTAGTTCTGGTTACTGCCAAGTAAATGGAAGTGTTTGTCCCGGTGAGGATTTCACTTGCTCTGGACAAGCATTCTCAGGCTAGAGGCAGCATCAAACTTCCCGGTCAGAGCATTATAGCTTGTCCTGCAATGCGGCTGCCAAACACATGAGTTTAGTGTGTCCCCATCCCTTCGTTTAACCTTAGTAAACTTTACTTTTAGCTCGAGAGATCTCAGATTCAAAAGACCATAATAAATATTTGCGGAGTGGAGACTTGTGAACAGTTACAGCTTCTTCTCAAGGAAAAAAAAACTAGTTCTGTTGTGGCTGAAACTTGTGCATCTCTTGTATTTGGATGCTCTATTTCTGGTATGAGTTCCTTACTCATTTTGCCTTAGTTGATTTCTTACCAAGTTAACTTAAAGCAATCTAAAATCCTGAAAAATAAAAGCGTAGGAGTATCTTTGTGTCAGGAGTCTCTACTGCAAATCAGTTTCTGAACCAGCATAACAGAGACTAAAAGTCTCCTGGTAGACAAATGGGTGGTACTTCCCCATGTGAACACTTGGGACTGAAGTTCTGCTGGACTCCAATTTTGCAACACCTTGCTCAAGACGTGGTGGGAAAATTGGTAGGGTGGAGTGATTGTACTATGGCTTCACTATTAGAGTAGGCTGTCAGAGTTGCAGGTTTATAGTCAAACTTTTCCTTTATAGAGAATTAAGAGTGATCTGTGGTATTTCTCTCTAATTGCTCAAATGGTCTGAATGCTGGTCATGGAGGCACCTGATAAACCGAGCCTTTTATGAGGGGATTAATGAGCATAAGTCTACAAAGGTCCCAAACGGGCTATAAAAACATGGGGGAGAGAGCATAAGCATCTCTCGAGCATCCTGAAACCCAACATAATTGTTGGGCAAGAGGCACCACAGCATTTGTGGGAAATGAACAGGCTTTGCTACTGTTCTAGCATCAATTTTTTACTAATTCTCATTACGGTTTTCTCATAGTGTTGTTCCACTTGAACCATTCTTAAACTGCAAACAAGTACTTATTTTATGACAGAGTGATTTGATAACGGTGCTCATTGCTGTCTCGGGTCATCAGTTTGTGAGAAAGTTGGGTCAGATTTTGAGTTTTAAGCTTTTAGTCCAGGAGTATCGATAGTAGCACAAATCAAATGGAGCAAATACAATGTAGAGCGGAACAATGGCAAGAGGTTGAAGATGCTGTTGTACTCGGGGCCTTTTAAAAATATCCAGGAGTCTCAGAAGAGTCTGGTTTCCCAAGACAAGCTGGAGCATACAGGTAGATGGGTGTCACATGGCATCTCCTCCATGCCATCTCCTCAATGGCATGGCTGGCATTTCTCATGCTTAAGGATAGCATCAGGAATTTCATTCCCAACCTATATCCAATGAAGCCACAGAACGAAAACCTGTCTAAACTAGCATATTCCTGAAACAGAGATGTAAAAATGCCACATTTTGTTGCCAAACTAATTTCATAAAAAATAATGAATTTGGTGCAAGATTGAGGTGAACTAGAACACACCACAGAGATACCATTGCGGTCCCTGCTTCCGAGCAGACTGAGAGAAATGGGTGCAAAGAAATGCAATGGATCTGCAACTCCTCTTGGCTTCAGCTTCTGTTAAAATCAAGAAAAATTTTACTACTAGCTTAGACAGATTCAAGGTAAGGTTCAGCATAGCAAAACAGGTTCTGAAAATATTTTTCTTTATTGTGACAATTATATGCATTTTTCGTACTTTGAAATAATTAGAC
The DNA here is from genome assembly GCF_000687285.1 of Phaethon lepturus. Lineage (NCBI taxonomy): Eukaryota > Metazoa > Chordata > Aves > Phaethontiformes > Phaethontidae > Phaethon > Phaethon lepturus. The sequence continues at coordinate 4,059 of NW_010533679.1, forward strand.
ACTTATGTGCACTAGAATCCTTAAGCTCCAAAGATGTTCTCAGTGAAAACTATCTTAAATCTCTTGATGGTGTGTCCTGTATAACTGACCACAATGTTGTCAGCGAGGTGAAGCTTTTAGCTTTAAAGTACGAGGAATCTTTTAGTCCTGCTGAGGTTTAATGAGTTGGGATTCTAAGCTGATTCAGCTCTTAAACAGTCTGATCATTAGTGCTGTATCATCTGTCACCTTTGGGTGATAATTAGAAAAAGAAAGTCAATAACAATAGTACATAACACTACTTTACCAAGATTTAAACAAGTTGTAATATTGTTGAACATCTATTGATGAGTCCAAATGTGCCACAGGCTATTGAGCACAAAGAGTGCTTTGATGTGATGTTTTCCATTATTAATTTGATGCGGTGGAGTTTGTAGAAGTGAGAACATTTGTTTTCATTTTATTACACGTGGGAAGAGACTGAGATACTTTACATACTCATTTTCTTTTTTCTATTGTTCATTCCTCTAAAGCTTTTGAGGCTCAAACATGGAAGAAAAAAAAAAGAAAAATTATTGTTCTGACTCAGTTAATAACATTAGACTGTTTGTTTACCATATCTGATTTGTTGATTTTTTTAATTGATTATTTGACCTCCAAAATATACATCCTATATGTATGCTAGCAGCTCCTAGATGACAAGGAAAAATTTAAGCAGAACTGTGTGTTTTCCCCAGAATAGAACAAGATCTCAGGAACTCACCACAGTGACACAAACACTCACCACAGTGACACAGGATTTGTTATTGCACTACTTCAGCAATCCGGATATTGGGCCTGATATGTATGAGATTTGCCAGTAATGCCGTGGTCAGTTATTGTTTCTTATTGACCACTTCCTCATCTGCCTCTTGGTTCTTCCTTTGGTGACCGAACTGGTTTGTAAAGAGCACAGTTATGGAAATCTCTAAAGAGTGAGCCCTTTTGGAATCTCCTTTATTTACTTTTTTGTCTAATTAATCCCTGAATGAAAATTCTTGCCCTTCTTTCTAGTCTGTCCTTCTTATGTTTTCTGCAACCACAATGTATTAACACTTCGGTCATGGATCTGCAAAATGCAGTTTTGCTTAGGTGATGTTTTGCAGGGATTTAAACAGCAAAGTTGTTAAGCCAAAACCAGAACAATGTACACAAAATATCTGAGCATAAGAGATAAGAGCCTTTGCAGATTGACTAGGTCCTTTCAAAGAAACACAACTGAGAGAAGCTGTTTTCATCTTGTGTCTGGAAATACCTGTATGCAGTACACTTGAAAGAAGGTCTAAATCTCTCAAACCTATAAGGTATGTTTTTCCTTAGCAGTTAAATGAAGATATTTTAGTTCTCCTCCTTTCTGTTTGGAAAGAATAATATCAGTCCTGCTTGGGACCCTGCAAAGCATCTGATAGTCCTGGCTAAATCACACAGATGTTTTGTGTGATGGAATAAGCTGCCAGAGTATGGCCTTCATCTTAGGGGTGAATGGCACCTAACAGCCATACCACCAATTTAAATTCTAAGATGTGAAACTAAACTCAAAGGGTTCAGTTTTGAAATCCAGTTGTATTTTGGACAACCACCACCCCATACTTCATCTCTTTTTCAGGTCTTCTCAGAACAGTAGCAACTGCAGCTAAGCAATTAAACAGTAACACACAACGTCTTGGGCTAACATTAATAAAACATTAAAAACAGGAATTGTTCATATAAAATATTGAGGCACTACATGCTGCCGTTCTCAGTATGAGGTAGAAGCACTCTACACAGATCAATTACTTCCCTATATAATGTAAAGGAGAGCCCAAGATGCAAATGTAAACCCAAGCTCGGCTTAGGTTTTAAATTCCCTGAATATTTTGGGATGTTTAAAATAGGGGTTCCCCTGCAGTTTCATCGCTACTTTAAAACAAAACAATGCATTTCATAGGCATGGGAGAAAGGGGAAAGATGGAGTTAAAAGCTACTTAGTTCTTTCCTGTAGCCAAATGTCCAGATTTAGTGAATGAAAATCAATGAGAAGCAGGAACTTGCATCAGTAAAATATAAACCATACAGTTTCAAGCTTTGGTTATCTACAAATCTCTGTGACACTCAGCCTGTTCACGTATGCCTCTACACACAGAAGCAAGGCAGCACAATTGCTTCCCAGCACTTGGATCCAGCGAGTCCTATTTATTACACATCTCATTGCGACGTTTCCCAGACAAGGTATCCACTGCGAAATGTGGCTGCAAAGTCCACTTCTTAGACAAGAGGCAGAGAAAGATGATTGGATTTTCCTCCTGCTAAGTAAACTCCACATAATCCTCAGGGATGATAAAATTTGTCTAAAGTTCAGAATCTGGGTCAGATTATTGGTTACCTCTATGGCAGTTACACCAATAACCAATGTGGACCTCAGACTTGAAAACTTAAAATACGGTTTGATGTATATAACTTTATTTTGACATACGCATTAAAAAAAATCAACTAGGTCTGAAAATGCACAGCAAACCCTTCATAAACCTGAAGCATCTCTGTTTCTGTACAAGCCAGACTTAACCATCTCAAAATAAATGAAAACATACTTTAAAATTGTATTACTGTAAGAAACATTAACCTGTCCCCAGCATTAGACTAGCAGAGTAGCCTTCCTAGATATTGTTAAAAAAAAAAACTTACATATCTCACATGTGTATGCTCTGTGTCAATCAGCCATAGAAAACTGATGACCGTTCTATTAAACAAACGCTTCGGGATTACCTCTTGTACCAGCCAAATATTTTGCAGCCGGAGAGCTTAGCCGTGCGCCAAGCTCGGCGGCCGGCGGGACGAGGAGCCGCCCTGGGCGCGAGGCAGAGCGCGGGAGCGGGAGG
>NW_010533680.1:0-6784 GCF_000687285.1 Phaethon lepturus
CGTGCCTGCGGGCAGGCACGCCGGCCGCGGCGCTCCCGGCACGCCGGCGTGGACCCCGGCTGTGAGCTGCTCCACACGTACCGGGAGACCGGAGGAAGGATTTCCTCTGCTCGTTTCCCCGCCGCACTCGCACGCAGCCCAAGGGCGAATCACGAACCTACAACTGCAAGACACCAAGGAGCTTTTCAGCTTCCTGGATGCAGCCTACCTCCGCCCCCAAAGAAAGCACCGACTTAGAGCCGTGCGCTTCCAAGCTCTGTAAAAAATATAAATCAGCTGCATGTTTCGTTTTGCCGTCCCTTGTGGTGGGTGAAGTGAAGGCAGAAAACGGCAGAATTTCTACAGATGCGTTATGAAGAGGCTGGAAAAAATAATGCACGTCGTAAATTTATTTTTTCCAACTGTTCGGTTATTGAACTATCTTTCTGAGGTCACTGGGTAGTTTCAGAACTGATTCATGAGTGTTATGTTGTTGACTGCCAGGGAAAACATAGCATCCCACGGGATCAAAGGAACAGGCAGCCTCATCAAAGAAAGACCAGACACAAGGGATTAAATCTTGCATGTCACTGGAAACCCACCTATGAAATCAAAAGGAAACCAGAGGTTGTCAGGGGGCATATGCTCAAATTTTATGGTCTTCCAAGACTGAAATATCAGACTCCAACCTAAACTGTGTAAAAAACCTGCAATTTTCAGCTAGAAAAGGTTTCCAGCTGATATGCAGCCACTTGATTAGGGAACACTGATTTTCGTCATAGGAGAGGTAGGAAATAGTTAAAGTATCTCCAGGTGCTTCTTTTTTATAAAATTAAATCATCAAGTTTAACAAGTTAAACCTGTTTGAGTGATTAACAAGTAGGGAATCCAGGGTTGGATTTTGTAAGGCCTCTTCTCCTGCTGCCAGCTGCCCCCAGGCTGGGTGGGTTTTGGAGAGCGGAGCAGAGGTGCATTCCCCCACTGCAGCAGAACCAGGAGACCACAATGGTGCGGGAGCTGGATACGCACCATAACGTGGTTGCTGAAAGGCAATCTTATATTAATACTCTTGAATCAGCAATCTCAAACCCAAGATCTCCTCAGATATCAAAAAGTGTGAGAGTTTAAGAAACTTAGCAGATTTTTGCGATTTCCTTGTTGCAGCCTAGATAGGTCAGAAGAAAACTGTGAGGTGTCAGAGTGGGATATCTCCCAATCTGTTCCATCAAACCCATACTGGAGAACAGAAACCCTTGTGCAGATGGACTCTGGCCAGTGCTGGAGTCAAAAGCACTTTCAGTGTCTTCTCATCTCTGGGAAGATCTGTGGGGGACGAAAAGGCTGTCCTGGGAAGTGGAGGCAAGCGGTTACACACCTGTACTTGCCACAGCGAGATAGGCAGCCTGCCATGGCGCCAGGAAAGCCCCCAGTTCAGAAAAACAAGTAATCCCAGTGAGACCCTGTGCTGCTACAGGGCATGGAAAGCCCTTCCAGTAATCCACTGGTACAGGAGGGTCCTTTCTCACAGCCTCTGGTTTGCTCTCAGCCTCAGGCTTTGGTCAGTAAAATAGTGGCAAAGATGCATTTTAAAATGTCTGTATTCATGCTTATGCATGGCAGTATACGAAATGCTGGCTGTTTAAGACGAAAAACAAATATCCTATGGGTGGCCTAATAGTTTTTTGTTTGTTTGTGAAAACTGTTGTCAGTGGTGTGGAGGCTGGTCCATGCATGTGCTCCCCCAGGAGATGGAGTGATCCTTTGATTAGAAAAAACTAAGAAACACCATTCTGTACTGTCCCTGGGAGATTTTTAATTTGGATGTCTTCTCTCTCTGAAATCCCCTCTCCATGAGGGGAGATGGCATTTTAAGTTCGTGCTCTGAAGGTCACCAGCAGCATTTAGACTTATGCCCAGCACAAGGACCTAGATATCCCTGTGTGAACATGTCAAATCAACAGTGTGGGAAAAAAATAAGGCAGGTCCCAGCATCAACCTGTTGTGTCCTGTTCCCTTCCCACTGAAACACCAGTGGCCAAGGCTTCAGAGGAGCGAGGTGCAGCAGTGGGAGGTGGTGTCAATGCATCACGCGCATTGAAAGCCGTTCTGTTTTCCCTTCATAAATCAATGGAAAGCATCTCTCTTAAAAGCAATTTGGAGCAAGAGACTATATTCAACTGTCTGTATTTTACCAGTGGGAGCTTTCATTTTTCCTGGCCTATTTAAAACAATGTGCCTGTTAATGCTTTAAAGTCATTTTGAAAAGGAGAATGTGCATATCAAGCTTCGTAACTCCTGCAGAATAAGAAGTTGGGAATTGGCTTTTGCATTATAGATTATGTTATCCAGTTCATGGGGAACTGTTACTGCCGGGCAGCTTCAGGGATGGAAATGTCTTTGCTCTGGATTAGACAGACCTTATTTGCTCCTGCTCCTAATTACATCAGTGTTGATGAATGGAAAGTTTGTTTTACAGTTGGGAAACTAATTAATCTAACTCCAGCCCTCTAGAAATGGGACTCCGCTGTAAATCAGTTGTCAGCGCTCCCTTGATGATCAGTGGCAAACATCAGGCACTGCCGGGCAGGGTTTCATTCACCGCGGTAGCAGACCCTGTCCTGAGGTGCCCACACAACTGCTGTCAGAGTGGCACTCAAAATCTGACATTAATCAACTGGGAAGTCTGCAGCTGAAGGGGCTGAGCTCAACGAACTCTCTGGAAGCATTTCCTGAAGTTCGACTAATTTTTCATTTATAGCTGATAATCCTGGTTATAATGCTGCTTTAAACACATCAGTGTCATGCCGCTCACTGTGACACATTTGCTATATTTTGTTTTCCTGGAATTATTCAGCCTTTGTTTCTCTTGCAGCGTCTGTCCTGTGTATCAGGACTGACACATCAGGCACAGGAACCCCAGAGCCACAGTCGGGCATGCTTGCGCTTTGTGTTCTTCTTCAGGGTTTCAGGGCAGAGAACAGAGCTACCGAGATGAGAATGCAGCTTTTGACTCATTAAACATAAATAATTCAAAAGTTATTGTTTTGGGTTTTGTAGTTTGGTTAATTTGTACTCAGCTGATTAAAAATCACTCTTTGCGAATATAAATCACTTTAATGACTTAATGCCAGACCGCAAAATAGGATGTGTAATAATCCATCTAATTCTTTATTCAGCTGGAGGATAAAAAAATGACAACAAAACAAAAAAAAATCACATCATGTCTTGGTTTTATGCTCCTTCCATAGCACTGTTTGCTGGGGCTCATTTACCTGCAGGCTCTAGAGCTACAATTTCAACTTTCTTGCTTAAACAAGCTTCAGTCTGTGAGAGCAGTCAAATGATACTCTTCTGACCAGTGAACGCTCCAGAGCAATTATGAGCTGTGCTCAGCTCAGCGATTCTGAGATAGTTATTGGGTCTCCAAAACACCTCCTCCAAGTCTCTGGGCACCCGTGTGCGCTCCCCGGTGCTGTTAGGCTACAGCTGGCTGGTACAGCTGAATTGCCTCTCTGAGTCAATGCCGTGGAGCCCCAGGCCAGTCGGGGGAGGCAGAAGCCAAAGCAGTAAACACAGACCATGAACCACTGGATGTGTCTGCTGACAACCATGTCCAGCTCTGTCACAGCTGCTAGAAGGCAGGGTAGCGTTGACTCTAGGATGGACAGAGAGAAGAGATGATAGTAGCATAACCTGTAACTAGGTACACCTTACAAAAGGATCAGCCCTCTGCCTGAATCCACGGCCAAATTATTTCTCTAACTTTTCAAAGAAGTATTTTGGACAGATGTGAAAACCCTAAATTCATCCCTTTCCCCTGTCACACCACCACAGTTGCTTTGTAACCTGGAAGCCCATTTGAATTTCATAACCAATAATTTTGTGACTTATTAGCATAATGGTTCACATAAATAGACTGCGTGAATATGAATGCAACCATTGACATCACCCTTCACCTTAAACAGACCCCATGAACACAGTGGGTCTGCAGTGATCATCCACCATTTTTTCTCAGCCTTTGCAAACCCTCTTTTCTTTGAGAAAGGGTCCTGCTGTAATTACCAGTGTACTGACATACCATGGTGGTTACTGTCCCAAAGAAGTTGCCATGCCAAAAAGACCTAACCCATGTTTTTAGTCAACAGTTTAGGGTAAATCAACAGCCAGGTACTTTCCAAGTACAGATGATATCGCTGTTTCCCCATTAAAAATGGAAGTCTGAACAGTATAAAAAGAGCTGAGATGAGATAGATGGATAGATAGACAGACAGACAGACAGACTGTTCACCTTCACAACCTTTGTGTAAGACCACTGGTAATGCACAGTGTGGAAAGTAAGATTCTTAGGCATGACTTCTCCTTCGGCCCCTGAGCATGTATTGTCTACCTCTAGCCTTCACGCACACATTTACACATATTCATTGTAACAAACGTGCCTGTGTGCCATTAAATTACCAGCTGTAGTACTGAAACGTGTGCTCCAGAGTGTCTGCCTGACACTGGTCTCACATCCTTTCAGTATGTATACGAAGGAGGCAACAAGAATAGTGCCAGATGGCAACAGGAATGGAAATGATATGACGTACATATGTGATGCAATTTTCTTTTTTTTTTTTTAACTTGTGAATAAAGCATCTTGTGAAAAGAGGAATTAGATGCAGTATTTATAACAGTCCTTCATAAACATCCCCAAATTCCAAGCAGAAGACAAAAGGCATGAATCATATCACAGCAGGCGCTATAGCTGGGGAAGTGGCCTTTATGAAGATTGCTTCCGTAATTTGGGCTCCAGAATGAAAGAGAGCTGCTCTTAGAAGATCTGTAGGAAGTTGATAATGGCTTATTTAATTGTAGTATCACTAATAAAATCTGGGTTTTTATCAAGAACATTTCCTTAGCTAAAAATGCCATGATTCTTCAAGCTGTAGTTTGATCCTGTTCATTTTGCCTACAAATGATATAAAGCCAAAAAGGCAGATCGGGACATTATAGTTTCCTTTAAAAGGAAACTTTTAGACTGCGGCTGCAATCCACACCATACAAGAAGATAAAACCCACAATAAGTGACTTGGTAGGCAGAAATAAAACAATTACTCATAAAACAGATATCATAAAACAGGGAAAATTATTCTCTATCAATTATAGAGGAAATGAGACTATACTTTGCTCGTTATGACTTGACAGCTAAAAATCTCCCACCAGTTGACAAGAATTAAAGGTAATTCTCCTCTTACATGATTCTCCATTGGTTTTGGTGGCAGTTTTGTGTTCTTAACTTAGAACAGCATTTAGCCCCATTGAACTTGCATTACATTCCTTGTACCAGAAGAGTATCATCAGGTTCATATTATTCAGGGGGAAATCCTGAAATAGAAAAGATGTGATCTAAAACAACTTCTGACGTCTATGCTAAAAATTATAAGACCTTCTAGATTCTCAGCATTGATGGAAACCAACTGTCAAATCAAAGGCATCTATACATACAAGTCACCTTCAGATGTATCTGACTTCAGACATCCACCACCAAAAAGAGTAGATACAAATATGATTTAATATTAAAATTCAAGTATAAAGTATTAACTTACCTGTTTCCCCACTATTAGACAGCAAAAGTTTGGCAAGGATGACAACAGATCTGAGATGATCCAGTGACGCCAGCTCTGACTTGTACTTAGATTTTTCCTTCTGAAAGGAAGAGAGAGATTTTTTGGGAAGAAAATAGTTAGGGGCATTAATGAGTGGTACGTATTGCTGCACCTAGACAGCTGCTGAATGCATTCCCTGGTGTACTTACAACAGAAGGACACAGGCCAGTGGTTCCTGTAAATCACATAGAGATGTAAGACAGGGATGGCCAACTAACACCCAATGACTAGGTGCTGATAGTACCATGATTATCACTGTACCTGGCTTTGTGCCCTCTTTTGTGTGCCCTGCATGGTCTAGTTTGGAGTTTTCTTGCCTTTGTACCATCCATGCCCAGTGCAGAGGCTGCAGCTAGATCCAGAAGATACACAGAGAGCACAAAAGATGTGTGGATCAGAAAGTGAAGAAACTCTTCTACCTGCACACAGAGAGCGAGCCAAGGAGAATCTCCATCCCTTATTGGATATGGGGGGGAACATTGTCACCAAGGATGAGGAAAAGGCTGAGGTACTTAATGCCTTCTTTGCCTCAGTCTTTAATAGCCAGACCAGGTATCCCCAGGGCATTCAACTCCCTGAGCTGGAAGACAGGGATGGAGAGCAGAATAAACTCCCCATAATCCAGCAGGAAGTAGTTAAGGACCTGCTATGCCACCTGGACAAGTCTATGAGGCCTGATGGGATCCACTCAAGAGTACTGAGAGAGCTGGCGAAGGAGCTTGCCAAGCCTCTCTCCATCATTTATCAGCAGTCCTGGAGGCTTGCCAGTGTGACATCCATCTACAAGAAAGGCCGGAAGGAGAATCCCAGGAACTACAGGCCTGTCAGGCTGACCTCTGTACTGGGGAAGATCATGGAGAGGTTCATCTTGAGGGCGCTCACAGGACATGTGCAGGACAACCAAGGGATCAGGCCCAGCCAGCATGGGTTCATGAAAGGCAGGTGCTGCTTGACCAACCTGATCTCCTTCTATGACCAGGTGACTTGCCTAGTAGATGAGGGAAAGGCTGTGGACATTGTATACCTGGACTTTAGCAAAGCCTTTGACAGCGTCTCCCACAGCATTCTCCTGGAGAAACTGTTCACTGGGTGACGAACAGGCTGGATGGCCGAGCCCAGAGAGATGTGATGAATGGCGTTAAATCCAGTTGGTGGCCGGT
>NW_010533681.1:0-2728 GCF_000687285.1 Phaethon lepturus
GTGATTCTGTGATTCTGTGATTTTGTGAAATTAGATAGCAAATAATTTTGATTTTTTTTCATGGGAAACACAAAATTTCTTAGGACTTGATGAACTTTGAAGAAAAGTTCACAGCACTAGTCAGAGGCATATATCCAGCCCCAAGGCTATCTTCTTCCTTGTCTTTAAGGGAAAACAAAGCTTTAAAAGCAGAATGGAATCATGTACTTCCATGGTACCGCATAATGGATGGGTAAAGAATTAGAGTCCGTAGATTGGGATAAACACCTAAGTAACTGTATGCAACCCTTAGCTCCCCTGTCTTCCTGGATTGTTCCACCTAGCCACGGCAAGAAGGTTGCTGTCTTTGAGCAGTAAATATCAAGTAGATCTTGAAAAGTTTGAAACTCAGTATGGCAGAGCAAGGATTCAAAATGACCATGATTATTAAAATCATTAATAAGTAGTGTGTCTTTCTCTCCCTCTATTGGCAATCTTATTAAAATTGCCTTAGATGTTTTACTTCTTGCTTCCTTTTTCCCACTTACGTTATGATCTCTGTAAGGCATGGGTGACCTTACTATCCATTCACATAAGCCCAGTTTCAGTGCCGAACAACTAACAAAAACTACATAAATACTTGAAGTATCGGGCAAGGAAGATATCTGCAAAGAACATGGGGGCAAAAGAGCTTTAGCGATATTGAGAATGAGAAGAAAATATCTACCCCTGAAATACTGCAGACAAGGAAACGACAGTATTTTGAGAACGGTTTGCTTATACTTTTAAGAGTGAAGGACCAAAACCAGATCTTCTATCACTGTAGAAGTGTTTAAAGTTGAATAGCCTAGGAAATAAATGAGATCATAGGAAGTAAAGGATCTTGCTAAACTAAAACATATCTGTACCTGTAGCCCCATGATAGGTGAAGAAAGCCTTTGACATTTGCCCAAGACCCCACAAGTCTTGTGTTCCCTGGATGACATCCCTTGATGTTGTCAATGGTTACTGAGGATGAAGATAGGTTAGAAGAAGACTGAAGAAGGTCAGTGTGTAGAGTGTATTGTATTTAGGCCGAAATCAAACAGCAGAGTTGATGTCCTGGGTGTAAACAGACTCAGAAAGGGAAAAATAGATTTTTTGGGAAAATTATTGCCATAAAGATCATGGTAGAATATAATATCACCTACAGGAAGATGCAAGAGTTAAAAAGAAAAGATATTTCCATACACACTTAGGTGAGATTTTTGGACAATGAGAGGAGGAATATCAAGGGAAAAAGATATTTTAGAGACTAAACAGACAAGGAAGGCATCACAATAAGGCAAGGGATGGCAAAACTCAGAGAGAATATAACTGCCAAGATCAAAAGCAGCACTGAAACAGATAAAGGTGGAATGAAGAGTCTGAGGTCTGAACCGGGCTCCTGGAGAGTGTTTAAGTATCATCTCTGCGAGTATAAATAGTATCACAGTGAAAATTCTGGAGTTTCATTCAAGCCTCAAACACTACTGTTGCTCTGCAGTATGCAACAACTGTGCGTGACAAGACGTCTTCCTAAAGGAGGAGCATTAAAACTATGAGACAAACTGATACTGAACCAAACTCACGAGTTTCTGATGTCAACAGCTGGATTATCAATTATTACTGAGTTTGCTTCATTGGACCATGTTAATCATTGCAAGCTGTTTAATGCGAAGTAAAATTTATTTTTCGATTGGCTGGTACCAAAATATGAAAAATATATACTATACTTTGATATAGTAATACCCATACACTTATACATAAAGTATGTTTGTTTTAAGAAATTAAAATTTCTTGCCTAAAACTCTGAGCCAGCAGACAGGAATGTTTTATAACAGCTGTACAACAGCTTACAGCAGGATTGCTGTACAGCTGTGGTGGTTTTAGGAAATAAGGGGTGCAAGGCTTCTGAAACAGGATAATAGATTTTTATTAGACCAGCAGATGTACTTAGGGAAAAAAAAAAGTCAGCTTTTAATTGAGTAAGACATTCTTTATGCTTGGGGAGTGTGTATGATAATTTACTTTTTTGTTTTAATAGTTAAATAAGTAATTTTAAAAGGTTTAGGAGTTTACCATAAAGACATTTAACAGGTTATGAGAAAAATCTGAAACATGCCAGGTGCTCAGGATTTCTACACTTTATCTTTTTTCTCAGGAAACCTAAACCAAATATTTATATTATGAGATTTTTTTTCCTAAGTGCAATCTACACTTTTGCCAACAGATGGAAGTAGATTCAAGGGAATGATGAACTGTTGGTGTTCGTGTAATTTTCAGGGCACTAAGACATACTTCACAGAACCACAAAATTATGATAAAATAGTATCTTCAGGATGTGAAGGAGACATTTCCTTAAAAAACTCTTAACAGTCAGTGTATATATAATTCACAGTATGTGACTCTTTTTTTTTTCTTTTTTTTTTTTAAATATTTTCAACATTTTAAAATGTGTTATTGTTTTGTGTGTCTAATGACCCAATTGATTTTTGGACCATATTTTAAAAAGCAGAACTTGTTCCTAAAAGCAATCAAATCCAAACAGGCAAGACAAGGGAAAAGGAGGAAAAGGAAGATAATTTCAGCCTTTTCACAGAATCACAGAATCATTAAGGTTGGAAAGGACCTTTAAAATCATGAAGTCCAACTGTCAACCCAACACCACCATGCCCAATAACCATGTCCCAAAAGGCTACATCCACGCGTTTTTTGAACACTTCCAGAG
>NW_010533682.1:0-2791 GCF_000687285.1 Phaethon lepturus
GGTTGGACTTGATGATGTTGAAGGTCCTTTTCAACCCTAGTGATTCTGTGATTTTGTGATTCTGTGATTTGAAGATGACTGTCCGTATTTACACAAGGTGTGCTACTCTCTTGTTAATTCATTATCACTACCATCACAGAAACAGTAGATGAAAGTTCATGCAATTAGGAAAAATATTTGCCTGCTAAAGGAGCCATGCACACTATCCTGGTAACACCGTAAATGCATGTTAAAAATTCAACAGAATTGGACAAAGTAAAATTAATAATATGTGGCACACAAGGACAAAAGAAAATAAAGAAAATACACAGGATGAAGACAGGTTCAGATAAAATGGCAGTGTTGTGTTTTCCCCTGATTAGTTGAATAACATGCACTGGTACTGGCAGAAGTTGGTCTTCTGTCTAGCCAGCTGCCTGTGCCAGTCTCTGCACCCTCTTGTTTTCATAGCCCTGAGTCTTTCCAGCCTTTAGGGACATGGTGCATATTCTTTGACCACACAATAGCCACTATGGATTCTGAGACACCTTTTGCAAATGGTGTGTCAGAAGCACAGAACAAGTCTGCACCTCCACAGAAACTGAAGTGGTCTAGCTGGGACCTGCTGGACCTGAAACTGGCTGCTCTCAGGGGCTGCCACAGCTGAGGGCTTGCTCAGATCCAGCTTAAGAAAAATTGTGTTCAAGACTGATTTCAGGCTGCTTTAGATCTCATTTGCCTTGGCAACAGGATGTCTCAGGGCTCTCTCTTCTAAGAAGGGGCCATTGATGGGTCTACTCATGGGCAGTGACATGAAGCCAGGCCAGAAGAGACAGGTGAAGGTGTCAGGCCAGGCACTGAGTGCCACCCATGGGCAGGCAGGGCAGCCCTTGAAGACGGCCTAGCATTGCCCTGGGAGGTATCACTAGCTTGCCCCAGAGACATTTCCCAAGGCCTCGCCTCTGAACTTGGCCTTCATCATATAGTTATGGTCAGCATCTCCAGGGAAATATCACTGTTATGCAGCTGTTTCATGCTCCCAGCTGCAACATGAGCATCAGCTTCAAGTCAGACCTTTGCCTTACAGTGTTTGGTATACAAATATTACTGACTTTATCTCTGAGTGAACAGAGATGAATTTAGTTTGCAGTGAAAGTAAACACCTTTGAAATGACCTTGGCTAGTACACGGCTGTTATGCATCAGTTTGGAATGAGCTTGACAAGAGAATACACATTGGCTGCTTCTTTTGATGCACAGTTCAAGTGCAAACTTGAGAGCTTGTTGACTAGGAACATTCAGATATGGATCAGGGAAAGAATGTTTTCACATACAGCTTCCTCCTCCACCTTTTCTTTTCTTCCTTTAATAGAGTGTCCAGATATTCCCATAAGGTATCACCAATAGCAGTTGCTATGTGGCAGAGAAACTCTGTTTAGAGTCTTTGCAAGTCATTCTAGACACACATTTAAAATATTTTTTGATGATAAAGAAACATGACTATTTTTTTCACTTACTAAGTTGGGGTTCAATCAGCATTTCTTTTAAGGAGATGCCAGTGCAAACCAAAATGAAGAAATATGAAATAGTGCCCTAAATATATGCCTTTGTATTTGAAGAGAATGATCTTTCAGCAGTGCTACCGAGGTACACAGTGCCCTGAACTTTCAGCAAGTTACATAGAGTAAGGAGTACTCTTTGTAGAGAAAGGTCCTAAATGCTGTCATCAGAATTACAACAGCTCTCAGAGGTCTCCACCATGTGGGAATGCAAGGGAGCTTCAGTCTCGCTTCTTTTCTTGAGGAAGATGAGGAAGGAAAGAGTTAGCTAGGACTCCACTATGGTGTGGTTGTTCAGGAAAGAGTTGTAACTCAAAATTTTCTGCATGCTGATTTTGGAGCTCAAAGGATTAATGTGCTTTCAGTACCAGAGCTGAGATGGTCCTGTGCCCATTAGAGGTGGTCATCAGTGGGACTGAGTAGGCCATAGGCTCGGAGACGTGAAGCACATGGCTCTCCTAAGACTTGTTCTACCACTGACTGTGGACACAGCCTGGTGTAACTGTTCCCTTGTCTTTGTACTACCTTGTCCAGCAATACCCCTCCCTTCTCTAAAGATACGAGTATCTCTCCACTGTGGCGATTGAGGGGTTTCTCCTCATTCTGGGGATTGAAGGTCTGCCAGCTCAGGTCCACCTTTGGAGGAGCTTACGGAGCAGAGGCTGCTCCAGAGCAGATTGTTGTACAAATGTATCCTGGTTATGTTGTACACTGGAAAGGGTTAAGCATAGGCTATGGGAGAGATGTGACTTAGTGTTGCTTCTGGGCTACTCTCACCAGCATTAGCCTCCTCACAACGCCAAAGAAAGGTGCAACCTGCCTGTATCACTGTGCTGTTTTTGGTGGTGGGGTCAGTTGTTTATGCTCTGTTGAAAGCAGCACTGTCATCCTAAGTGTGAGCTCAACCAGCACTCCTTACACAATCCTTCACTTCCTGGTGAAAAGGAGTTAAAGCCTCCTTGTGCCCAGCTGCAGCTGCGCAGTTGCTAATGGCAATGTGGACACCGCAGCTCAGCTGGCAGCATGAACAGCGTCCCATTTGGGAGGGAGTGCTTGGCCAAACTCCTGTGGAGTCAGCTGGACCTCATGGCCCTGTTTGCTGTGCAAAATGTATAGACCTACCGCAGGACTACAGTGGGAACTAGTCATCTAGTACAGAGGGGTACAGAGGGCCCAATATGTCGACTGGACGCAACGCACAGGGAAGTCTGCTGCCTCACTGAGGCCCGGGTGAGAGATGTCACCAGAAAACTC
>NW_010533683.1:0-7206 GCF_000687285.1 Phaethon lepturus
ATGTCCCTGCTCACGGCCGGGGCTGGGCTGGATGAACTGTAAGGGTCCCTTTCAACCCAAAGTAACCTAAGATTCTGTGATTCTATGATTTCAGGGCCATATATCAATCATAATTAAAGAGCTAAAGTAACTCTGAATCCAGTATTTTGGGGGAGGGATGTTTAGAGTGATTAAAGGTAAGTCATTCAGGCAACTAAGGCATGAAACAGTCACTTTTACTAGTTTTTGAAATCTCCCTCATGACCTTAAAAGTATCAAGAGAAAAGGGTATTTTATGTCAGATATGCTTACAGAGCAAAAACTCATATGATTTATGAGTATCTGAGCTGTATTTTAGGATGCTTAGTTATTATAGCACAACAAAAGCTGCCTTACAGTTTGTATTATTTACACTAATACAGTGAAGTATTTGGAAACTCAAACGTAAGCACATAATTGCCTTAATAAAACATAGTAAGGTGTAAGACCTAATTGCCTTTATGTTTGTTTCACTACTGCTTTATGGAGTTAAACAACACCTCACATAACCTGTAAGGGATGCCAGCATGTCACTACTTTTTCTTTCTTCCTTTTTTTTTTTTTACAAAGATGAAGAGCTGTAAAGTTATAAATCTCTGCACTTGCATTCTATTCTCTTGCATTACAACCAGCTCAAATAAACAAAATCTGCAGAAGGAGAGTCAATGCTATCCTAATTTCAAGTGGAAACAGACTTTCATACAAAGCATGAATTATTTTTTAAAGATGAACTGAGCTTACTCCAAGCCATTTTCTGACTAATTTATTTATCCAGAGTTCACAACATCTGAACTCTGCTGAGCAATGGCTCCTGTGAAGCACTATGTCTTGCCTGCACTTCAACATGTTACCTTCATCATGAATTACCAATATCTCCTCAGCTGCTATGGATTTTTTTTCCTTAGAGTGTGACATCTCTCTTTGAAACATGTCAGTACCGAATTAGAAGCAGATTTGGCCAATAGCTATGTGAGAATTACCTCCAAGCGTGATTGTAAATGATCCTTAAATGCTGACTTTACCAATCATAATCAGCTTATACAAGTGACGAATTTGTGTTCTCTTCCTACAGCCTCTCAAGGTCAAAAAATGTCAAGGCTGTACATTAGATACTCTTACAGCAAATAAGGAAAAAAATGTTCATTGGTGGGCTTCAAAATTAATTTATGGCAAAAGAACCCTCTGAACCACTTGAAGTAAGCACATTGCCAGAGATGATATTGGTAAGCAGTGCCAAAAGCACATGTTTGGTAGTATCAGAGAGACCTACAAGCACATTTTTTATCTCACCATTTTGTTTTCCTGTTCTGCAACATGTAGGTACTAGTCTACCTCGAAAGGACTTGGAATACTTCATGAACAGTTGTCCTGATGCAAAGATTGTTGTTTCTAGGAGCACAAATAGGATGACACTGTATTTGTTTAAAAAAAATCCAACAAACCAATTCCATGTAACTTACACATAGTAATAGTACAAATGTCCAGACAGCTCTCTGAGAAGTAATGCTTTTTAAAAAAATATTTCAGCTCCTGTTTTGGAGGAAGACTGAAAAAAAAAAAAGATAAAATTACACATATAAATTTCAACTGAGGGCACATCAAGTTCAGTCAGATGTCTGTCTTTTTATCTCTGGTTTCCAGCCACACATCAATATAATTTTGTGAGCTCCTGTTATTAAGCATAGTTGCCAGTCTTTAACTGGCTCAAACTTTCACTAAGTCTGTAGCTAGAAACTTCAGCATTGTGGAAAAATTCCACACGTAACAACACTGTGGAAGATTGCTTTCACTCTTACAATTTGCTTTCCAAATCTTTGAATGTGTTTCAGTTTGCAATAAAACATGCTTTGAAGCTTGCTGCAGAAGAGAACATTTGAAAATAAAGCCAAACCATCTTTCAAAATAATCCCAAAGTTGTGTTAAAAACACTGCTTTATTTGCATTAAAAGTAAACTTAGGTTTCACTCAGTCTTTCTTGTTTTGTACAGTTGTACAAGGCTTCTTGAACAACTGTCTAGTTTCCTCCATCCCTAACTACGCTCCAGTGATCTTTGTGTTGAAACAAGGATCTAAAACATCTATCCCCCATGTGTCCAGCGCTGCAATAAAGTTGGCTGCTTAATAACACTTTGATGTTACTGAGTTTAAATTTCTTTAACTTTTTTGAATCAGTGTACACACCCATTTTTAAAGTATTTAAATTCACAGCAGAAATGCAGTAGAATATTTACACTAGAAAAATATAGAATACTTGAACTATATAGAATATTTATATATATTTAATGTGGTCCATGAGCACATTTTTGTCTCTGAACATATTTAATAGCTGAATTCTATCCAACTCTTGAGCCATACAAAAGGGAGTTTGAGAAAGAATAAATGCTTTATCATCCACCTTAAGCAGGTGAAAACTGTAGAAACTTTTTCCTAAAAGATTTATGCTATGTATAAGATAATGTATGACAATGTATAATTTAGAAAATGTTGGTTTATCTTCTAGCAATGGCACTGTTATAGTAACATTGATACATCTAGCACTCTATAAACACCAGTAGATGTTCATGCTTGGTGAGGATTGAAAAAATAAATCCCTGAAAGGAAAAAGACAACTTTTCCAACCTCTCTGTCCCTACCTCCATCACTTAACATAGCTTTCTGCATGAATCAGCGAAGCATGTCTAAAAGTCAGTGAGGAGAAAAAGCAGCTTAATTATTTTTCCTTAAAACACCTCCATCTCAGTTTCCTCAGAGAAAAAACTTATTATGGCTTTTGGAAAGACTTTTACATTTAGCTTGTAGATTTAACAATCTAATACAAAATAACAGCGATCAAATTAATTAACGATATTGAAATAAAATCACAGTATCAAATCATATAAAACTTAACAGCATAATCAACTTAAACTTAATTTGGTTTATTCCTTAATCACACACATATAGGTGTAGAGACAGAGACAAATAAGGAGATATAAAGCAAAAGAGATGGATGTGTACAAAGGTAAAAGAGATGGATGTGTATAAGGTACCTATTGAATATCCTCCTCGCATTCAGTCAAACGCTCACATCGAAAGCTTTGCGTGGCCCAACGGGTGCACAGCCGAGCCTCTGAGCTGGTCGGGAACTTGAGGGTTCACAGACTCCGAGGTGTCCCGCTCAGAGGGAGGTGCTGGTCGCAGCCCGCTGCGGTCCAGGAGAGCCGAAGGGTCTCACTTGGGACCGCTGTTTATAGGACTGGGAGGTGAGTGACTTCAGGCATCAGTGAGTTTGCACAATCCAGGCAGGTTTCCCAAGTGTTAGCGGTGAGGCTGCCAGGATCGCCTGGAGATAATGGATTAGTTCTGTTCTCGGTCTGTACCTGGTTTAGGCGATCGGTTCCTGATGCGCTCAGTGCCATTCTCCTCCTCGGCTACCCAAGAGTGCTTGGTACGGCTGAGGGGCTCCCCACTGCCAAACCCTTTGCTCAGAGGCCAAGGCTTGTCAGGCAACGTAGAGCGGCCCAGGTACAAGGCGAAGGAAGGGGCGGGGAGGGAGTGGACCACCACAATTGGACGCATCTTTTTCTTCCATTAGTTAAATGATTTTGAGGTCTTCTACTTTCCCCTGAACCGTATGAAGTAGTACACCAGCCTGCACTGTCTGAAGTAGCATTGCTTTTTCTTGTTTTGAATCTGCCACTCGCTATTTCCCATTCTTTATTCACCCTCTCCCATGCCACCTAAAATTTTATAGATTTTTAACAGGTCTTAAAATATTTATCTCCACACTGAAGAGTTTAGGTTATTCAATAGTTTACCATATGCAAGACATACATTCTTGTTGCTTTTCAACCTGTTTCAGTTCTTCTATCTCCTTTTTTAAAACTTGGAATAAGATACAGTATTGCTTGCCTTACTCAGCATGAGTTTGCTGTACTTCTAGCTAGGGGCATCCTGATATTCTTTATATTTCTGCAAGAGATCCTACCATTTTATTTCTTTTCTTAATTGCTGCCAACCTGGTATTCTCATAGACCTGCCTCTTACAGAGCCAAGATCTCATTCTTGAATAACAAACAGTATTTCATTTACTAGTATAATTTTATCCCCAATATTAAGGTTGCTTTCCCACCTCAAATTCTTCTTTAGATCTCTGCAGTTATCTCCTTCCCAGTATAAAAATTGGTCATGTTTCCCGTCCTTGAACCAGTAATTTTATCCGTTTGTATGCCTGTGGGATCTCCCATGTATACTGACTCATTAGAAGAATTTCAACAGGGCTATGAGGAATTCCTTTTTACGAAAGATAGATCTATTTTTCTCTAATATTGTTTATTTATGTGTCCATTATTTAATATTCTTTGTAATACTTTCCATCAGTCTCCTCCACTGTTAGTTCTGTTCTCTAAACCATCTCTACAGGGGCCACAAAGGAAAACAAATATTGAGTGCAGAAAGAGTGAAATAAAGAGTCTGGGCATTGACTTGGTACACAACACAATGCAAGCTATAGAAGTGTGATGTGCTTTGCCATCTCCATCACAGGAAACTGTAAGGATGTATTACAATTGTGAAAACACACTTCAGATACTCTACCCTTGCTTCTTTTCTCCTCTTTAGATAATAGTCTTTAGATGTACACTAATAGTAGAGTTTGCTATTTCTTTGAAATTCTTTGAATAAGGAGTGAAAAAAAAAAGGTCATTCTTTCCTTCTAATTTTTTTTGAAATAGGGTAGTGAGGTAGGATGCTATCATGGCTATGTAACATATGTCCAAACCAAAGCCTCAGGTATTAGCACAAGACTGGTATTTCTCCTTGGATTTTTCACAAAATAAGTGAAATCTAAATCATAGGTGCTTATTAAAATGAGGGTGTTTTATTTTGGGTACTTATTTAGTAAGGATAACATTTAACACTGCATTTTAGGCTATAATAACCTTTTCTGAGTAATAAAGAAACAGTAAATGTCCACTTAAAATAAGCTATTGCCTGAGCACTGGTGATGAGAAATTTACATTCTACAAACAGAATATGGCACCAACTAGTAATATATTTACCTGAAAAAACAACCAAACAACCCTCCCATAGCTCCTTGGCAACAGACTTTTAAAAGTAGGGGAGAAGAGAAAGGTAGGAGAAAGCTGCTAATAACAGCAGAGATAATCTCAGAGACATCATAACATTTGCTTCAAACAACATTGTGCAGATTTTAATTCAAAGCAATTTGTGCTGAAAAAGGACACTTGAAAGTACAATAAAAAGATATTACATATTAAAAGGAGAAAGCAATAGCCATTTATTAACAATTATTAAGAGTTCATCTAAGCTACAACATATTTCAGCAAATATAAATATTAAAAGGTCAAAAATATCAACATCAAATATGGACAAACACCATTAGGGGTTTTTATAAACATATTAAGAATGAAAATAAAACAAAAATGTATAGTCAGGAATATCCAGTATTTCCTTTTGTCTGTGAAACCACAAAGGGGACTATATGCATTTTGTATCTGACTTTAGAAACCAATCAGCTACAACTAGTTTCAAAGAATCAGAGTTGGGATACTTTAAAATATTGCATAAAACTAGAGCCTAGGAGAATTGATTTTGAGCTAAATAATAGGCCTTATTTAAAAAAAAAAACTCCTATGACCTCAAAAACATGAAAAGGCTAACAGTACAAGAAATGTAAATCAATCTGGTTAGTTGTCCAACAATTTGTTTGTTTGTTTTCTTTTTGAAAGAATTCGTAAAGATGAGTGTTGATAAAGTATATGCAAATTTTTCCAATACAGTTAGTTTACTTCCTCATTATATGTTCCTCTAAGTTGTAATTTAAACTGAAAAACAATAACAAAAAAAGCAGTTCATTCATTGGTTTAAGAACCAGTTCGTTGGTGAATCTAAATGTTACTACGGAAGCATCAAGGATCTATAAGCAAAACCAGTGCTAGTACATTTCTACAGAGATTGGCTCATGGTTCAATATTACTGAATGCTTGCATGACCAAGTTAGAGGATGAGAAATTTTTTCCTGAAGTATGCTGGACCAATGAAGGGATCAGACCAGAGAGATACGATTTGTCTGTTTCCTCTGGAAGATGACCACGTGCAGGTTTGTGTTAAGACATGTTAAAAGATAACAGAAACATAGGACTAGGTCTAAGGCACTTTGCTTAGGCAAAGCACTAATTTGCCACAGATAAACCACAAAAAAAGCAAATTGGATACTTCCATTATGAAAAGAGGTTATATATGATCCCTGAATGTACAAAAAGAGAACATTGTATAGAGACTGGGAAATCACATTGTCACTCCACAGTGCTGAAATTACCTTACGGTCTCTCTTACACCTAACACCACAAAATTTATTTTAAATTTTTCCTCTACCACATAAAATATGATCACCTACACCATTGCTTACAAAACACACCACTACAAGACCTTGTGATTGAGTGGTATATTGGTACCTCCTAGTTTCTGTCCCTATAATAAATTCAGATTTTTTATGACCATGTACTTTATTCTAACTCAGATTTTTTAGGCTCAGCAAATTGGCAAATGGATTTAAAACAATGACCCATTACACACCCTAAGCTGTACTAATTTATCTAGTGATCCATTCTGACCTCAGAGAGTATGAAGTATTATTAAATATTCCAAGTGACTAAATGACTAAGACATATAATACACATCAGTACAAAGTTCAACAAAATATTGAAATCCCACTTGCAGTTTATTCTAACAACTCAGCTGTCAAAATCACTCAGACAACAATACAAAGTCTGATAGAATCAGTAGCTTCATATGAAGCATAGACTTGTTTGCATGGGGATGCTATTGATTTTTAAAGCAATATAAAATGAAATATCACTATTTGTAATACCTGATATGAATTAAGTAACCCCTCAGAGGTGCCACTTCAAAGGGCTTTAGAATTAACTGCCCTATGTATTTATCCCCCACCTGACACCTGAGGGAGGATAATGAGAAATAGACAATATAGTTTCCATTAAAAAGGAAGACTGGTTTACATTCAACAAAAACTGTGTGATACAAACTACTTCATACATTCAATTTTCTCTTATAATTTACTCATGTTCCTCCAAAGACCAACTTGGGAGAACACTGTGGAGCATGCATTTTAAGTTGAAAAACAAAGCAAACTTCAACAAGACTCTTGTTGGAATGAGATAGACATGATAG
>NW_010533683.1:7237-26886 GCF_000687285.1 Phaethon lepturus
CTACAACTTAATTGCCACCCATTCAAATTTTTGGGAAAAATGCAGATATTTGATTGTCGAAATAAGGTGGATGCTCATGTCTAACAACAGCTGAATTTCTGATGTAGCATATGGTCCAGGGAAGACAGAAGCGGAAACTATACATGAAATTCCACAATGTGTATTATTATTGCTTATGCATTTAAAAGATGACAACATAGGTTTCTGAAAGGCCAAGACTACATTTATTCCAAAAATTTTTAAGATTCTAAAAGTGCAAAGTGCAAAGCAAATGTAAGGAAAGGTGGATCAAGCATCTTTGATGAACATTTTTAGAACTTTTCTTTTACAGGCATTAATCATCCTTACTAGAAGATACTTGAATATAGGCTCCAAACCATCAATAAAGAAATTACTTTACAAAGGGAACAAAAGGTCAACAATGAGAGGTACTACACTTCAGCAGCTGCACCTGTTGGACAGTATAGCTCACTCATGACCGAATTTCAGCAGCATTAGCTAAATATTAAGTGGGTTTTTTTAGGATAGAAATTATTTTCTTGTAACATCAATCACAGCCTGACATTTGATTGAATAATAAAAATTTGAAAGCACTTTGACCAATGCAATTTTGATTTATTTTTTTTTTTAGCATCAACATCACATTTGACAAAGAAATAAACACATCTTAAGAAACTGAAAGGCTTTACCACCTATCATCATCATTGCAGGTTTTAATTTGGAGTTCCCTTTCCCTGTTTTTTTGAATGGAAGATTAAACTTACTCCATAGAATACAAACAGGATTCTGGAAAACTTACTTTTTTTTTTTTTTTTTCTGTTTGTGCATATTTTACTTTGTTGATATTTCAGTCCCTATAAGTATATTGTTTTTTTCTCAGATATTCACCTAAACACTGCATGGAATAAAGTAAAATTCAGTCTATATTATCTTCCATCTCCATACCAACAAAATAAGCCTTATCATACCATTTAAATTCTGCTCAGGTCGAATATTTTAATTTTTATTCAAGGCAAAAATGTAAATAACTACACTTATATTTATTGTGAAAACATATATAGTACAAACTATAAATTAAACTATCTCTTTGTATAATAGAAGTAAAAATCTGAAAGTAAAAAATACTTAGGTTAACAAGACCTACTGTATCTCAGATTGTTTGGTTTTTTCAAAAGTCTGTGTTTTTCAACTAAATAGTCAATACAAACTTAAGTAGAATAATTTAATTCCACCGATTCGGCATCTTGAAAAAGAAATTTTTTTCTTTCAGTAAATATAAAATCTACTGTCAAAGTCAACCTAAAATGGAATTTCAAATTATATTTAAGGAAGTTGTCCTCATCCATTCTGATCTTAATTGTACTTTTCTTAGATTGGGAAATTTATTATATAGTGTTTTATTTTTTTAAACTAAAATAAACACATTGGGGGGGGGGGGGGAAAAACGACAAATAGAGAAACAGTCAGAAACAAAGAACCGGGGGGAGGAAAAAGACCAAATAGAGAAACAGTCAGAAACAAAGAACCTACAACATATTTTTTCTCAAAACAGACAGAAATCATACACAGAAGACTGTCTTTAATTCATTTTCTATTAATAACACATGATTTTATTATGCTGTGCATTCTACAAGTAATTTAAATAGTAAAATGCAATTAAGTTTTACTACCAATGGGCTGTAGAGTCTCTTAAACAATGGCCATGTTACAAATAATACATAGTGTTTATCATGGGAAATTTCAAGCAGTAAAAGATGAATGTATTGTGAAACTGGTTATCATTGCTCAGCCACAGAAAAGTACAGTTGGAAATGAAATGTAATTGGTGAGGAGCACAAAGCATTTCTGTTTTTCATTATGCACATTTAGGGAAAATTTTTTACTAGCTACTTTGATAATTTGTTAAAAAGTATTTGGAGGAAGGTTTTGGATTTAAGATGCCTTACTTTTAAGATGAAACAGTTCAAGTTTTCAGATCTACTATATTGGTCACCTTACAATTTTGAACTCTTTCCATAAGACTGAAGAAAGCAAATTAAAAAAAAGAAAACCTAAACAAACAAACAAAAATTCTGAATCTGAGAACACAACAGATGTTGCTTTCATTTCAATAGCATTTTGACCAAAACCTTGTGAAGAGAGGGAGGTCTGTAATGTGTCACAGTGTGGGTATATGCAGCATATGGACAAACTATACCGCATCTGCTGAACAGATGCAGCAATGGGGTAATTCTGAAATCCAGCAGTAGTCAAGCTTAAGATGCCTTATCTGATTCAGTTCATGTTGCCTCAGGATGTGAACGCTATTCATTGGCCTGATGTGTTATTAAGGGGTGGTATAAAGTTTTACCTTTCTGTTATTCTTAATACTCCTTCCCCGCACTAAAAAATAAAACTTCCTGTTTTTCATCTTTGGCGAAGACTTATTTGGCATTGGAAGTAAAATGGAATGACACAAGTCAAACACAAAGTGAATGCTGAACAGCAAAAACAATCAATTGTGTTTGCTCCTCCTGTTGTTAAAGAACCCTCGAGATGTACCTCCAGGTAGATCCAGGTAAGAACAACTGCCTTCTGTAGCCACACACCCAAAATGACTTTGAAATACGATTACATTCATAGGCAGTGCATCTGACCAAATCCATCAAGAGAAACAATCTTCAGCCACCAGAAAAAAAAATTCAAAACAGAAATAAAACAACTGTCAATTTCCTGTTAAATGGAAATTAAAAAAAAAAAAAAAAGAAAAAGATAATAGTGTTTCTTGGCATCAACTTCTCCAAAATGTTTGAACATCCTTCATTGCTTTCTAAGCCAGAACAATTGCTTGTCTAATATCATGCAATTGTAAAATCAAGGCGTTCTTAATGCAAACAGGCTGAATCAGAGTGATTAAGAAGAGGATGTATTTATTTATTACTAGCAAAATAGTAAAATTTCATAGTAAAATAAATACAGCCAAAACTTTATATCCAAGGTTGTTTACACTCCAAACAGAGTTTCAGGGAACCCATCTGTAGTAATGGTAGGAACTGCAGATTGTCAGTCAATGTGAAGAAAAGAAGTAAAAGTGATGAGGAAGGTAGAAACTAGTATTTCCTCAGGACGTAACCAGCTTCCTACCGTTAAGCCTGGTCTCTCGCACCTGCATTAAGAGTTATTCCATTATGGAAATATTTATTTTCACTAATATTGATTAAGCACACCATATTAAAAGAAACACAGTCAGTTACTTAAAGACCCCGTGTAGGAGAAATGACAGCAGTTGTCAAGAATCCGCACGTAAAGCAGCCAGCATCACTCACAAAACAGCATCGTTCACAGCTACATTGCCATTACGTGCGGTTGCTTTATACACCATCTTGATAACTTGTTTGACAGCAAGCGCAACTTGCTTTGTCACCTCAGTGAACCATTTTCTAAAATACCATTCTGTACCTAAATAATTAATTGCAAAGTAAGGCGATTTAAACACTTGGCTGTCTGTGGGCTCCAATGTATTCACAAACACTGTCGTATTGTCTGCCTTCAGAAGGAGAAAGGTTTTTTAGTATGTTTGGGGGTTATTTGCTACCTGGGATCATGAACGTTAGCTAATGGTGCTACTTTTAAATGGCGTGGTTCAGAATTCAGTAGAATTCACTTTCTACCACAACTTCCCTGTAACTTGACGGAGTTTGTTAAAACAGAGAATTTGCTTTAAAAAAACACTGAGTTTTCCAGTTTCCCAGTGTTTGGGATACTAGCATGCAGAAACAATGTTGACTATCACTGGCTCTTTGCTTCTGAGATTTATGTAGAGCACATCACAGTACAAAACCTGTGTGTGTTTCCATAAAAAAGTTTTAATCCTTAAGGGTTTAAATTAAGAACCAGCTGCTATAAGACTAAGACTAACCTCATACTTCGGATAAAAGTCATCAGTAAGTTACAACTTTGGCTAACTAATATCTGTAAATCCAAAAGCAGGTGAAAGTCATCAGCGCTGAGCAACGGGCTGGCACGCTGGCAGAGACAGAAGTTTGTTTGCACATGGCTGGCTGCCCCTGACGATCCACTGCACTGCTCCAGCTAACAGATTCTGACATATTCCAAATTCCTTTTTACATCTCAGATGAAAATGTATCACAACAGATCATGCAGAACTGGATTTGAAATAATTCAGGTTTTTATTTCATTCTTTAGCGCCTGGTGTAAGCAAGAATTTAATACACCCAGACATGAGAGATATGTCTTAAACTTATTTTATTGAATTCTTTCCTTTTTTGAGTGTCTCTGTGTGTTTGTGTATTGGAGTGGCAGAAAGAGCCAGAAAAAAATATAGACTTTATTTTCTGATAAGTCTTATGAAGGAAAAGGTCAGAATTTTCAGCAGCCTGGAATCTAAAAAGTAATAAAATTCCCAGACAACTCTCTCTTAAAAGTAATAAAATTTAATATTGTTTTCATATGTATCTCTTATTATTCCCCTCTTTTTTAAAACCCCATTTTTCCCCCAATATATTAATTAGTTTTAACCTCATTATATTCAATAGTTTTAATTAAAACATACTTTTGGTTCAGAAAGATATACAGACTTTCTTATCTATTACATTATTCCCAACCTTTCTGTTTCCATTTGTGGTGGTGCATTTCTTTCCCCTCCTTGCACCTGAAGCTCTTGATAAGCCTTGGCGCGAAGAGTTTGGCGGTTGAGAGCCCCGTGGCTGTGCCAAGCACTCCTGCATACCTAAGGCAGGGAACAGTACTGACCGTCTCAGGACTATCGGCAGTGAGAGTAATCCTCTTCTGATAGCCCTGGAACGTATTTTTGCCCAATTATGACTTGACAAGAATTCCACCAATTACTGGCAAATGATTTGTGGCAAGAATGGAAATTTACTGATGCCTGAAGTATATGCTGGAAATATACTGATGCCTCCCAGTTCTATAAACAGCGGTCCCAAGTGAGACCCTTCGGCTCTCCTGGACCGCAGCGGGCTGCGACCAGCACCTCCCTCTGAGCGGGACACCTCGGAGTCTGTGAACCCTCAAGTTCACGACCAACTCAGAGGCTCGGCTGTGCACCCGTTGAGCGACGCAAAGCTTTCGATGTGAGCGTTTGACTGAATTCGAGGAGGATATTCAATAGGTACCTTGTACACATCCATCTCTTTTACCTTTGTACACATCCATCTCTTTTCTCGACATCTCTTCACGTGTCTAATCTTAGTAAGTTTTAGGTTGATCATGCTGCTAAGTTTTGTATGATTCACTACTGTGATTTATCTCAATAGCATTAGTGAATTTAATTGCTGTCATTTTGTATTAGATTGTTACCACCCTAAAGTTACATCAACCAGAAAATATATCACCACACCAGAATCCCCGGTACCCTATCCCTTAGACATAAACCACTGACCAGCTCTGGGACTAGGAGAGGATTCAGCTGCACCTGGAGTCCTCTCTGAGAAGAGTTTAGAACACAAGGGGGTCCACTCTGCACCTCTTGACTCAACGGGAGGGTCTCCCCTTACTTTCTCTCCTCAATAGGCATGTAAGTCACATTAACCCGATTTGATCCACAAGTAAATAATCCCAATCTAATTGTAATTACTTTCTCTTTGTATATCTTTTTCATATTGAGTAAGTAATAGAGTGAACCTTGCCATAGAATTCTGTTAAGTCACATTTTTTACAAATCTATATTAAAATCATTAGCTTTCTGATATCTTTGGTGGTGACTCTTTAAGCAGCCTTAATTACTCATTCATGACACTATTAAGCAAAGTCAGTTTGAAAATGTAAGACCTTAAGTTTGCCTTAAAGAACTCTCAGGAAAAAATAGAGAGGGAAAAAACTTTCAAAGACATAAAGATGGCAGAAGGCAGCCAGAACAAAAAAAAACAACCAAACAACCAACCAACCAAAAAAAACCAAACAGAAAAAGATATCAGTTCTAGCCACTAGGTGAAATGAATTAATTAAATAAGATTCCATAGAAATATTTATCCTAATTATACCAGGATTCCATAGGATTTTATCCAACTGAACTCTTTCTACCAGCAATGGCAGATTGGTAGCATCTGAGAAAGTGAGACGAAGTTCCAATTTCACATGAAAGCTATCTGTAAAAGGTACAGCACTGCTATTAAAGCAGGAACTAAACAGCAAGACAAATTAACATGCAGGTCTGCCTACAGCTAAACAACTTAACATCTTGGTGAATAATTTACATCAGATTTAGACAGGAAATCCATGTTTATTAGTTCAAATAAAATCAGAATTAATCAGAAAACAATACAGGAAATGAAAACACAAGTGAAACAATAACTGAAAAGATTGAATGCAGGTTGAGAAAAAAAACAGGAAATAAAATAAAAACTAAAGTAAACAAAACTGAGAAAAGCTGACTTGGAAATCAATGAAGAAATGAGAAATAAAAAGTATCTTTAACATTCACAGAAATTGAAATGTAATTTGTTAAGACACTCTCTTCTTATTTATTTACAATTCAGATAGGGGACATCTACGCTGCAAATTAGTTGTGGATGGTTTTACTACATTAGGCAATCTATTCCACAACATTTGTTGCAAGAGAAACATGTGGATGTTACTACAAGGCTAATCAGGTACGTTTTACCTCACACTTGTTCCAGCAGTGTTTAAAAATAAACACCAAGGACTGAACAGGTGTCCTTCTGCTGAACTTCCCCTGCCTTGGACTATGCATGGACCATTTTTTCCACCTAAAATAAAAAATGGATTCCTACGTAAGACATAGGAATTTAGAAATCTGGTGTCAAAACAAGTAATCCTCAGGATTCCTCTTTTTTTTTTTTTTTTTTTCCTTAAACATCAATTCACCAGATTTATAGGGAGCAGTCTGGATCTCTCTCTCAAATTCTAAAAGCTTGGAATAATTTGCTACTATTTCAACTGACACTCCTATTCCTGTTGTCTTTGAGGACACTGATAGCGTTGCAATTCTTAGCACAGCTCTATAGTTTATTTTATGCTATCTTGGATTACAAGCCTTTAACTGATCAATAGGTTTGTGAAAAGAGGTGTTTAATGAAACACCAAGGAGACACAAAATAGTATTGGCATGTGCATTTACGCAGTAAATTAGGTAGTCAGATAGGTGTGATTTTTTTCAATTCCGAATTCTGGAGATAAAGGCCTTATATTCATTATTTCACAACAAATACTAGAACTAGATATATAGATATGGGATCTAGAAACAAGACAAGGAATACATTCATGTTGTTCACATCAATTGAATAAGCCAATAGGTAGAGCGATATATTTTGGTACATTTTTGTCTGGCAACTCTTTGACGGGTAATAGCAACAATCCCAGCCTGGTAATAGAGGTGGGAAATAGCTCTTTCCTACAACTTGTGTCCATAGAAAATTACAATCTTTCTCAGGAAAGGCTGGCCTGCAATGGTAACTCACCTTTTAGACAGTGACATCTTAACAGAAAATTTTGAGTAGAAACGTCTGTGACTGCATGGGCAAATAACACAACATAGGTTGAAGAGAAAAAAACAGAGAGCAATCAGGAGTATAAAATACTGTACAAACTAAGAACAGTGTAAGTTACGTATTATCAAGAAAATATTCACAAAATGGATATATAAACCAAAATATTTAGTTGTTATGTGACGGAACACATGGTTATTATATTGTAAATTATTTGTTAACTTTCCCCTAAGAAGCCCTTTTCATTACAAGTTGGAACAAGCTAGTACAAGTTACCCATGTTCTACAAGGCAGATAAACCACTGCTGTGCGATGCTGCCACATTATTGATTAATTATTAGGTCATTATTAAGACCTGAAGGTTTTGGTGGGGTTTATAAAGTTTTCATTGCAATAAGTTGCCATGGTCCCTAAAGAAGCAGATGTCACTGCTGGCCTGCCTCTCTTTATTTTTATGTAGCCCATTTTGTACATCATGCATCATTTGATCCTGTGTGATTTTGTGTAAACCCTCCTGGTGTACCACTGAAGAAGTGGTGAACAAGGAACAGATAAACATTAAAATCCTCTGAGTGTTACCACAGGAGGAACATCAGGGAAGAGCAAACACTAACTCAACCATCTTCTATCAGATTAAAAAAAAAACATATTTTGATCCCTTTACATGAAACACTGCCCAGTTTGGAGGACATGAGAATTTCATACTTCTTTCTCTCTCCCATTAGCTGGCTAGTTCCCACTGCACCTTCCTCTCTACTAATATAGTATACCAGTGCAGAGAGAAAAAACAGTCACCATATTTTTCTCTGAGAGAAGAAGGAATTTATTACCTCTGGGTACTTCAGCAGTTTTACTTCACTAAGCTTCCATGGTCTCAGCTCTGGATGAAAAAATGCAAGCCCTTCAAAATCTCAATGTAAATTTTTATTCTGCGGAAACCAGTGAGTTGTATGGGCAATAGTGATGAGAGGCAGAAATGTGCTTACTATCTTTGTGTGATACAGGGTGGAAACAAAGTCCTGCAAGTCGAAGATCTCCTAGATCTATTGATTTAATATGAGTACCACTGAGCCTAGGTATTCTCCTAATCCCAGCTGAAGCATCTTTTTTAGAACTTTAAAAAAATAACAAAATAGTATTTTTATTCTCTCTTAATTCACACTCACTTCTCATCTGCATTTTTAAAATGCAAGGACACATTATTGTGTCCTGAAAGTTAGTTTTCTTCCCACTGAATTGTCTGTGCTAAGTTTATCTGCTGAACAGTCTTTCATGTGCATTGTCTAGGTAGCATATGCATCCCATAAAGTTGCTCTGTTGGTTTCTCAGTAAATTGCAGACCTGGCCATGAATTAACCAATAAGTAGTATGAAATAGTATTTTGCTTCTCCGCCTGGATTAAACACCATCTGCTTTGATCAAACATGTAAAAAAACCTATTACTTTCCAATGAACATAATGTTCTACAATCAACTTGATTTGTATTATGCAGGTTATTACAATTTTACTCATTGTTGCTGGGAATGATATATTCCACCACAACGTCAGCTAGGCTTCAGAGATAAGAGGCTTTGAGAGTTTAATTAGAAAGGTTTTTATTCTTAAAGATATGCAAAGAAGATTAATACTAGTGGGCTTGAAAGCTACATATGATCTCTGATGACAACTCCTGCTTTGAGGCAAATACTTGTTTTCTAATTAAAACCTACAGTACTAAAAATGCTCTGAAGAGATCTATACAGCCATTCTTGTTTTCCAGTTGCAAAGACTATCAAAATATTGACGCTAATCCGCATGTCTGCACTCAAAGGTACTGAGGGAAACAACTGAGATTTGTAGCATGCGTCCATGGAAATTTCCCACATACCTAGAGCTGTCTGTCAGTTATAGCAACCACCATTATCCATATATGATCATTACATATGTTAGCCATCACTAAAAGAAAAAATGCATCAGACGTTTTTGAAGTAATTGATAAAAATACTAGCGTTTCCTATACGTTTCTTGAAGGTTAATAATTTGAATGATCTGACTTTATCGTGGGAATTGTTGTGAAACAGTAAAAACATGTCATTAATAACTAATGAAATATGATTTGGTCACTTTATGAGCTTTATAAAAACCCCACTGGAAGGGCACAAAGATTTTGTGAACTGCACCATCAGAGCAGAAGTCTTAGGATAAACTCATTGCCATTTATAATATGAGAACACCTAGAATCCTAATCATGGTTCACAGCTTGAACAATAATTATACACACAAGTACTGAAGAGGGAATACAAGCATTCCAAGACAGAAATGGTGGGATCAAATTCTGAGAAGCACAATGGGGGAGGGAACAACAGTGACCCCGTGTAACACATTTGTAGACTAATTTTCTAAATGCGTTTTGTACTTATGTATGAGAGAACACAGTAACAACAACTTCATATTCTTATCTTGACGTTTTCTCGTATGGAGAGTGGTTGTGGCAGATACACCTTGTTCACCCTAGACATTAAATAGAAGTCTTTAACAGATGTCTTCCTGGCACTGTGAATGCTTGCAAGTGTATTAATAATCTTGGCAGCTAAATAGTCAGATGTCAAAGACGACCCATTTTATGCCACTGTGTGCTCCAAGTATTGTATCATAGTATGCTAAATGCCTATTCTGAAAGGAACAAGATGGTAAAGGTTTTGACAATGAAAAATGGTACATCTTACCTATGAAAACTGTCAACTCCTGCCAATAGTAGCCTCACATGGTGTACACTACCTTGATGTACCTCCTCAGTAGAGGCAAAGGTACTTTATACATGGTTCTCATGTCTGTATGAGTATTTCAGGATAGGTTTTCTTCCTCACTTACCAGTATATATTTCCCAATACCAATTTGCATTGGTTGGTCCTATAGGTCTCTGTTGACATTGGGGCTACCTGTAGCATTTCTTTCTTCTCTTCCTTTTTTTAAGTAGAGATTGTTTACATATGCTAACACCCCAACATTACATTTGCACAGATGGTGGTAGCAATTTATTTTCCTGCTTTTATCTGCTCATCTCTCCCCTTCAAGTATGCATCACTCCCTAGTTCCCTTACAAATCAGATGAGCATAATTCTGCTTACTAATTAAATCACTGGACTGTTAGCATAAATTAATAAAGTTATGGAAGACTTTCCTAGTACAAGTAATGTTCACGTTGTGTATGAAATGATGTTGAGGGTCATGGTGAAGATGGAAGCAATCATATTACTAAACTTCGGCATAACACTCTAAACATAGCGCACTGGCTTGCATATAGGAGGCAACTACAATTCAGGCACTTCCTTTGACATAATTTCAAAGCATAATTATCTTTAATGTACATGTACACGTAATTATATCAAGTGTAAATCAGATTTAAAATCTCTTCTTAACTGTTCTCCTTAGTAATGACTATGGAACTTAGAGTTTTCAGTTGCCTAGGAAAAGGGTTATGAAATCAACAAGGAGAATCCAAATGCTGGAAAACTTCACCAGGTCTGCATGCTTCCTCAGCACTGGAAGAACTCTTTGTACTGTTGGCCAAGTGATTAAACTATGAATGGTTATTGTTCACAGCATCACAGCATTTATTCAAAATGTATAGAAATTTTCTCAGAACCAGAATTCTCTTTTACTGTAATGGCAACTCCAGTACATTAGTTTACTCTTTGTCATTAATGATATTTGCCTGGTTAAGAGCAAGCTACTGTGGAATTGATTCTATATTTGTAAAAGCATGGCATCTACATAAGCATTCAGACTATACATACGACTGCTTGGTTCTGTTCCTCTTTCCCATGATTCACAGAATCACAAAATGGCTTGAAGGGACCTGTGGAGGTCATCTCGTCCACCTCCCTGCTCAACCAGGGTGAACCAGAGCCAGTTGCCCAGGACCATGTCCAGATGACTTCTGAATGTTCCAGGCATGGAGACTTCACGATATCTCTGTTCCCATGCGCTGTCATCCTCACAGTAAAAAAGTGTTTCCTTTAATTCTTTTATTAACTTTAATTGTTTATTAACTGGATTACTTTTGGTGTTTAAAGTAACAGTTCTTATTTCTGCATAAGTTCATACACAATGATATGACTATTGCGTAGAATGAGTATCTGGTGTGCTTGCTAGAATTCGGAAAGAAAAAAAAGAGAAAAACCAGAGGAAACAAAGAGGAAACATTGTGATTGTGACACTCTGCTTCACCCTGATTTGCCAGATGTGTCACATTTGACTTACTCCCCACTGAGTTACAGTTTAACCTAGCATACCTAAGGCAACACTGCACTGCATAAGATGATGTTCTTGACAGTGTTCTGTTTCTAGTCAATTTAGTACTGAAACATAGGAAAAATAGAAACACGGTACTGTATAAAAGGAGAAAGACAAAGAGAGACAAAAAAATTTCAAGACAGGTTGTTTCAAGTATGTGGCAAAGACTGATGAGAGAAACCCATCACAGATTAAATCAATCACTGTAATAATCATTATTTTGATATAAAACCCAAGCATTAATTACCAGTGGAATGAGTTGTACCTAACGTTATAGAAAGTTCATAAAGTATGTTAAATATCTACCTAAGTATATTAGAAACAAGGAGATGGGGTGAATTTCAGAAGACAAGTTTTGTGTGCCTGGTACGTATCTGTACTAATTTCACTACATAGTGGAAGACTGTACAATCTTTCAGCTTGTTCACACTCTTATGACTCATAAGGTGGGATTTTTGGTAGGCATCTTCTTCCACACCTATGAACATTTGATTTGCTAACTGCACTTAAATTATCGTATATGAGACATTTTAAGGCTGTGTCTTACATTTTTTTTAAAAAGTGACTCATTTTCTGTTTTGCATTACTATTTTTATTTTTGAACTTAAGATCAAACAGTTAAACAAAGCCACCTTTTCAAAGATTTATGAAAAACAACAAATTTTACTGTCAACCTTGCAATTCATAAAGAGGAAAATTAAAAACCTAAATGAATGGAGCACCACTCAAAATTACTTAGGTCTTATTAAGTGATCATATGATTAACTGAAATAATGCTTGTATGAGATAAAGTAAGTTTGTATATTTGGATTTCTATACTTTAGATACCTTTTTGAAGGCCTCTGGTGACAGAAATAGTTATTAGCATTACACAAACAACTTTCAACTTGACAGAAAAATCTGGTTAAGTTTCATTTCTGTGTTGCATGCTATTATGAAATTCTGAAACCCTTTCAAAGTGACACAAACATCTGATATTCCAGTTTGCATATATGTAACATAGGTATGTTATTCCTAGCACTGCATCTTAATAAATGGATTATTTGCTGAAACGAATCTTAGTATGTTTTTTGGGGGTTTGAAAATTACTATTTCTTACACACTTTTTTTCAAATGCCATGTGAGACACTGAAATGCCTTTTAATTTTTTTCTCCAGTTCGTTTAAAAATAAGTAAGATTAAAGAAACAAAAAATACACTGTGCAATAAAGTAACAAATTGTAAATTAATTAGCTATTTAAACTAGAAAGTAATCCATTGTAGTTAAGGTTTAAAAGAAGGATGTATAAGAGTTAATATTGAGCAAAAGAAACCTAGATGATATTCTCAAATTGCTTGAAACAAATTGATCAATTTGGGTAAATTAATTTCTTGGGTTACTGAAGAAAGATTCTTCTGAGGTTTGTTCTGAGCTCAAAGACAGCAGGTCTGTTAAGGGAGACAGAATAAATTAGTACTAGCACAAATGATTTCAGACATGTCTGAAGGCAGAGAGAGATTAGGGAGGGCCATGACAAATGCTATTAAACTTTCAGGTACAATACATACCTTATTGAAAAGGCTGACACAGATTTCAATGAGGATAAAAAGATCCTTCCCTTTACCTCTGAATGAAACAAATTCACACACATTTCACAAGAAGGAGAAAGAAAAAAAAAAAAGAAACCAAACAAAGAAGAAAAACCAGTAAGAGAGATGGAGGATCATTTCCTGAAATTTCTTGATCTTTTGTTTTGGTGATTCTCTACTCTTCAATAATTATCATTGCTGACGTCCATCATCTTTGGCCTTCCAGTCCTTGGCTCTGCTTTTTCTCTCCTCATTACTTATTTATTTCATGCTACTTGATGAGACACTTACCTGTGTCCCATGTAAGCCACTGTCAGTTATGTGTTGTCTTAGAAATATTAACGATCCCTGGAGCTTATCAGTCAGGTCCTCCTCTTGAGATCACACTTTTCCTCCATGCCTGATGATAATTAAAAACTAATGTTGATAAGCTTAGCTCAATTTTCAGGTGTAGATTACAAAATTAGGCCATAAATAAAGACATACAAAAATCAATAAGATCTAAACCTTTACACAAAAATAACTAAAAAATGCTCTCAAAAAACAATTCAGTGTGTATGCAAAATTTAACAATTGTGAGTCAGGTTTCTCAGTGCTTCCCAGCTACCAAAAGCAATGGTGGATATAAGCCAAATTTCACCTTAGCTTTGATTCATAAAAATGAATCACCCCTACCTAATGTACACAATGGGACAGATCTTTAACGTGCTTTCAGAACTTCACATAAGCCACTTCGCATTTTAACTTGTTTTAACTTCTCACACTATTTGCATTGTTTTAAATCTGTGTATTGCAGAGGATTTCAAACAGATACTCATGTAACTTCCTTCCTGTTTAACTAGTCTCAGTATTTGCAGAAGACATATTAATGAACAGAGATGAAACAATCCAGCCCTACACCTTCAACATACTCATCAATCAAAATATAAATACACTCTGAGACAAGGTTTGTCATGTAATGTCATGCATTTGAAAACAAAATATGGTTGGCAAACGATGGCAAGATAAGCACATAAATACACATGCTAAAGACTATAGAAAGCTGACAAGTCCAAGGAGTATCATTATCCTTCATTAATTTACCACAAATTAAATAATCCTCCTCCTCAAAAAGTGAAAAGTTAAAAAGTTGATGCATATATTAGCATTTTGAGTTTTATGTTCTTTATTAACATTTTGATATTAAGAAGAACATTTATGTTAACTATGATCACGAATACAATGGGATTATAACTAATTAAAATATAACCAGGAAAAAGAAATTGTCAGATTGTATCAAATTATCAATTTCTTAAATCCAAAAGAAAGACTATTTTAGGTAAAGCAATCTAGAATCACAAAAAATTCTCTGCATTAATCATAACTGCATAATTCTTACATGGATGATTTAAGTTTACATAGGAGACCAATTAAAAAATTTTCATAGTATGACTTTCTAGGGAGAAGATTTTCCTTAAATCAGAATTGTCCAAATTTCTAGCAAGCCTAGAATATCTCTGCAGTTTATCGCTCTCCAATTTATGGTTATATAAACCAAACTGAGTGTTCTTCAGCAGAAGGTTCATTGGTTTTAGGTGTCCTCCTTCAGAAAACATTAAACAACTTCAGACATTGGTCATGTAGTATAATTATGAGGAAATATATTGAAGCATAACAGCTCGTTTCAATGACTGTGGTATTTTCACTGTAAAGGAAATATTATGCTAGATGCAAAAAGAAACACTGTTTATATATGGAGAATCACGGTGGATATCCCAATTTTCTAGAGTTCCCATACTGAGTACTTTTGTATAATCAGAAGGCTTTTTGTCCCCAAGGATAGTATGCTATATACTTAAAATGTATGCGTTTACTAAGAACCATACAATGTTTAGTGCAAATATTCAGTTACATATTTAAAAAGAGAAACAAAACAAAAAAGATACACCAGTGTCCACATTGCAAAAGATCAACAAATATAACATATATTAATGCCAAAATATTTTTATAAAACTCTAGATTTTAGGATTGTCGCTAATGAAACATGACTGTTACTGAAAAAGTGAAATGCAAAAATCATCCTGTGTATACAATAGATCAGCTCACAACCATAAAATACAGATTTCCTTATATTTAAATTTCAGTTAAACTGTATAATTAATCTCTGTAAATTATATATTCCAAATAATGTAACATCAGAGTAAAAATTTTCAGAAACGTATTCTCACAAATAGCAGCAAGTGCACAGTCAAAAGACCAAGAACAATCTATTGCTATTAGATTCAATGTCATTAAGCTTGGCACAGCTGCTCAACAATATGCATGCTATAAAAAAAAGAAGTAGGAAAAACAGCAGTGCGATACTTTGGTGGCCAAAGCACCAAACATATGTTATAAACGTATGTTTCAGGAATACTTTGGTGGTATTTTCAACTTTTCAGACTTCATTGCAAAATATTCTAGGTCCCCAGTGTAAGAAAGATGTAGATAAATTGGCATATATTCATGAAAGGGCCACCGAAATCCGTGGTGAGTCTAGTACTTGCCCTGTGAGGAGATGATGAAGGAGGTAGACTTTTTTGAACTGGAGGGAAAAAACAAAGGTCTGGGGGGATGTAACATCAGCCTCCTAATGCCTATGAGAATATTCCTGAGAAAACAGATGTTTTTTATTGGTATGATTTCTGACTGAAAATACAGAAAAGAAAAAAAAAATCCCTAGGAAGATAACTGAGGTTGCCAAGACAGCTCATTTCAATCAAAGCTCACAGCAATTAGGTGTAAATTTAGTGTTGACACTGCTTTGAGCAGGATTTTGGACTAAATAATTTCCTGAGGTCCCTTCTATCCTGAATAATTCCATGATTCATAATATTGAGAAAAGTTGGGAGGAAGATGAGGAAGACTTAAAATAATTAAGAACTGATTTCTTTAAAATCTGAAACATAGAACATTTCAACATAGGAGGATGACATCTGTCTACAGTTTGCTAGCATGAATTGTGCCTATGCTCAGGGATCAGACAACATCCATATGAAATAAAAAGAAAATGTGAATCAGCTGGGAAAAGAGGAGCAAAACCACCTGTTGGAAATAGAAAGGGACTGAAGTATAGTGAGTCAAGAGATGAGATGAACAAGTCATGCTAGGTGGCACAACACCGAAGGGGACTATATAGTAGGAGCTGGGGACTGGAAGTGAACATCAATAGAAGGCCAAGAGGCAGTAGAGGCACAAAGGGCAAATAAGTCTTGGAGAAGAAGAGAAGGAATTGTCAAAGAGAAGGTCACAGCTTACCATTTCTTGTGGAGTGAGAGACAGTAAGCAGGGTGATTCTTGTAGATATGGTACTTGAGATTATCACAGTAAGTCAAACAAAAGTGAAAAGCAATGTGATTTTTTTTTTAAAGCAACATTTGTGATAAATAACAAATCTTGGAGGCACTGATCCATATTTTTAAAAATTCAGTAGTGTCCCCCACTAGTACTGATGCCAGGCTTCTTAGGCATGATGTATGGAGCAATTACAGAAATTATGTCAAAACATAGAGCCAGAGATTAAGCATTGGGAGAGTTTTGTCAAAAGCACTGAGTATGAAATATTGAGAAGCATGTGTAGTTATGTTAAATAAGGAAAGATGCTCTATTTTTATCTAGTGGATAAAATGATGAGGATATTAATTGGAACTAATTTTGCGCTTTTTGCAAATGAAAAGTTAAGATCAAGACTAGAAGAGTTTCACAGAAATATCAAGAAAAGTCAATCTTAAATCTGTTGTTTATAAATGGCTAGTATAAAAATAGCTCAGCTGGGAAGAATTAAAGTAAACACATATCCTCCCTACCAATTAGTCTTGAAATCCATGCATGTAATGACCTGTAACATTTATCTTTTTAGATAAATGGACTAGATTGAGAACAGACTTGAGTTTAGTCCCAATACAAAATCCAATCATGATTTTCTTTTTAATTTTTAGTTTTCACTGGATCTAAGCTAAGATATAAGACTTCTTCTCAGGGGTCCCAAAATTCTGTTTCCTTGGAAACATAAATCTTAGAAATGATGCATAATCTAGAAGAAACAAGAGATTTTGTAACACAAGCATATCTCTGTCCAAGTTAAATCATAAAGTATTTGCTGAACTAAACTACAAACACTTTTTTTTTTCTTTTTTTTTAACTGAGGCACGGATTATGGTCTGAACTAGATTTCAGACTGCTTTTGCAATACTGAGGTCATGCCTTCACCCATTAGAACACCCTAAATAAATTACTTTTTCTCTCAACTAATTGTTTAAACATCTGTGTAGGTGAACTCTAGTGCAACTATCTCAACATGGAATCCTGCACTTCTTGTCTGTGTTTTACAATTTTTTTCTGATAGGTTTGAGTCTTTTTTAGAAATCCAAGATGTTTGTACACAGCATTATATACAGTATGCTGTGCAATTAAGCAGCATGTGGCATCAGAGAAATAGTATTTATTTTCTTTCAGCTAACAGTAAGTCCAAAAATTTTGAAGAACAAACTTGTGGAGTGTGGGTCTTTTTAGTAGTTTAAGAATTTAAAGTAAATTACAAACAAATACCAGTAAACACTGGGTGTTATAACATCTTGTCACTTCCAAATTGAGGCTGTGTATTTTTGCTTAGAACTGATTGTTTCAATTAAGCAGTTTTCCCATTTTCACATAATTATGTCCAAATAATAAGTTGTCATTTTACTTTAAAATAGCAGATTGGAGACTATTCAGCTCCTAACTAGAAAGAGTTGTGTTTTTAAGTAAACAAAGATATCAAGAACTGAAAACTTTCTTATGCCACCTACCAAAAAAATGCTGCAAGTGTACTGGGATTTTTAGCACTCATTCTATTGCAATCACTGATGAAGTAAGTTATAAAATATCATATACTCACATATTTTGGGCAAGTTTTGAGGATTTCTGATATTGACATATGTAAAAGAGATAGTTAAAGAAAGATTATAAGTTGCAACTATAACAATTCCCTATGTTAAAAGGACTCACTTGCATTTTCCGAATATGTAATTTGCACTAAAACTAAATTAACCACTCTCATACTGGTCTTCACAGATATTTAGAGTTTGTTTTTCAATCAACCAAATAAATACAGCATGTCTCTCTTTTTCTTCTACATCAAAAGTAGCAGGCCACACAAGACATTTTCTACATGTTTCTTTTCATTTTTTTAGTGCTATATGGCCAGGAACTCCAAAAGTTATTTTGCAAATTATTACCCTCTCCTTACAGGGAAAAAAGAAAAAAAGAAAAAAAAAGTGATAGCAGGAGTTGGGGAGTATACAGTGAAGCACAAAGTCAGAAATGGAATGATGTGCTTTTTGTGCTCAGTCCTCACAGTGCATGGACAAATTCAAACACAGCTCCAGGAAAGGAAATATTCTGTGGTTAAGCAGGGAAAATGTCAATATCATACCCAAATACTGATACACAGACACTGATTCACAGATAGCTTATTTCCAGAACCTGCAAGACTTCAGATTGGGGTCAGGGTTCAGAGACATATGTTGTCCCTGCGTGAGAACAGCAAGGATCACGGAATCACTGAATCATTAAGCTTGAAAAAGACCTTTAAGATCATCAAGTCCAATCATCAACCCAACACCACCATGCCCACTAAACATGTCCTGTTGTGCCACGTCCACATTTTTTTGAACACTTCCAGCGACGGTGACTCCACCACCTCCCTGGGCAGCCTGTTCCAATGCTTGACCATTCTCTTGGTGAAGAAGTTTTTCCTAGTATTTTCCTAATATCCACTCTAAACCTCCGCTGGTGCAACTTGAGGCCATTTCTTTTCGTCCTATCGCTGGTTACTTGGGAGAAGAGACCAACACCCACCTCACCACAACCCCCTTTCAGGTAGTTGTAGAGAGCGATGAGGGCTCCCCTCAGCCTCCTCTTCTCCAGACGGAACACCCTCGGTTCCCTCAGCCGCTCCTCATCAAACTTGTGCTCCAGCCCCCTCACCAGCTTCATTGCCCTTCTCTGGACACACTCCAGCAACTCAATGTCCTTCTCATAGTGAGGGGCCCAAAACTGAACACAGGATTCGAGGTGCAGCCTCAACAGTGCCCAGTCTGGGGGCACAATCACTTCCCTACTCCTGCTGGCCACACCATCTCTGATACAGGCCAGGATGCTCTTGGCCTTCTTGGCCACCTGGGCACACTGCTGGCTCATGTTCAGCCGGCTGTCAGCCAGCACCCCCAGGTCTCTTTCTGCCAGGCAGCTCTCCAGCCACTCTTCCCCAAGCCTGTAGCGTTGCATGGGGTTGTTGTACTAGACCTCACACAGTTGACTTCGGCCCATCGATCCAGCCTG
>NW_010533684.1:0-26215 GCF_000687285.1 Phaethon lepturus
CCCTTTTATTCCTGTCATAGTGTAACTTGTTCTTAATTCTTTCTGCTGGTGTTCAACATAGCTCATCTCCATATCCACTTTCTAATAATATATGGTGGAACAAAGAAATAGAAGATCTGTAGTTCAGTCTCACTTCATCTCTTCACAACTGCCAAGGGCCATTTTGGCTTGTCACCACAACCCTTCATCTCTTTCTGAAAAGCCTGAGCCAATGTACTCCTCTTATCAGAACACTTTCCTTGCTCGTGTCTCCTTTGCATTTGAACTCTGAGTCTTCCTCTTCCATGCAGTCTGGTGCCAGGTAGATAGATCTGTCTGTCAGAGAACAAGAGAGGTGAAAACCTCATGTTTCCAGAGCTGATACCAGGCAAGTAGTTAATGAAAAGTCCTACTGACTCTGCTCTGGAGTATGCCTTGTGAGAGCTGGATCTTAGAAGTGGTTGTTGCTAAAACTCCCCAGTTGTCTCTGAGCATGTGCAGTTTTCAGACTTTTAAGGATTTGGGTATGTTTGAATCTGAGCGGTTAGTTTGAATCTGAGTGGTTAGTTCAGTTCCTCATCCAAAGTATGTGGGGTAAAGATAGATCATCAGATTTATTTTTATTCTGGTTGGAGTTACCCTGACAATTTTTGGAAAGAAGAATTTTCTTATGACATTAAAGTACATTTTAAAGCTCATGCAATTCTGAAATTTATAGGTCAGATGGTTAAAATTGGTAAAGTTGTAATCAAGAGCAAAAGTCCAGTCCAAACTGATGAGTAACTACTATAATAGATAGGCTATTCTCAGTATATATATCTGTGTACAATGTCCACATTTTATTTTTAATTTGGTACCTTTCTTTCTTACTCACCAATACTCCCAGGAGTTTGGCCTGAAGCCATATTTAGCATATAATGTACAGCCTGTATTTCTTTGACTGTTATTGATACAGATTTAAAACTTTGTGAAGTATTAACCCTGATTTTCTTTCAGATTCTTTCCCTTACACATGTTTGTTTTAGTGGAGGAACCCATTTAGACTGAGGCCAGTGAGTCCAGGTGCTCA
Source organism: Phaethon lepturus (assembly GCF_000687285.1). Taxonomy (NCBI): domain Eukaryota; kingdom Metazoa; phylum Chordata; class Aves; order Phaethontiformes; family Phaethontidae; genus Phaethon; species Phaethon lepturus. The sequence goes on from NW_010533684.1 coordinate 1,049, forward strand.
TTGTTATGTACAGGCCTTTAAAAAGACATTTGTCCAAAAGATTGTCCTCTCCACTCTTCATTTTGCAGTGCAGAAGAGAACATCCTACAACAGAGATAAGATCTTTAATTAAAAAAAAAAAAACACACCACCAAAAGTTGCAGTGCATAACAGGGAAAAGAGAAATAAAAACTGTGAGACCTGCCAAAACCTGGTGCCTTTGCAGATGCAGAGAATTTGACAGCAAAAATGTGCCGCAGTGACCCTGTGTACTTTAGGTTATCATTCACTGCCAAACCAGTAAAAACCAGCCAAGAAACATGAGGACCCTGTCTGTCTGACCAGAGAAAATACATCTTTTCCTAATCCCAAATCTAGCACAACCCATGAGTCAGGTTTTAGTTAGATTTCTCAGTAATATGCTAGCACCTCTAAAACTTTGTCTAAAGCAATTTCTAGAACGGAAGAATGCCTGTTTTGATTCTGTATATTAGCTTTGCTTTCCGTTTCCCTTTCTGTATCCCTTTCTGTTCAGTATTCTTGGGCAAAAATTTTCAGTTCAGAATAAAAAATAAATTCAATTTTGGATGGCAGCTAATATTAGTTTTCTAAATAACAGAAGCTTGTGTGTTGCTTGTAGTTTTTCAAGTGTTGGTGAGTAGGTGGCAGTTAAACATATTCAGTTCTAGTTTTTAAGGCATTTGCAATGCTCAGTTGTTTCTTTGGGTACAATCTACTGAAACTTTGGTTTAGGTCCCTGCTCCTGCCTTTTCCTGTACAAATGTAATTCTTCCTGACTTCAGTGCAGTCAGGAGAATGTTGGACATGTGGAGTTTGAGTTGGTTGGTAGCCATCCTTAGGAATATTTTTGCATCAGTTGAGACATCTGCTTATTTTCTGAGAAATGTTTCCATTGTTATACAAGTGTGTGTATTTAATGATTTTTACTGATAAGTGTTGTGCTCAGAGCTGGTCAGTGGTTTTGATTAATGCAGCTGAGGTGCTGGGGCTTTCTGCTTAAAATTAATTGTTTCCCAAACCAAGTACTTTAGTGATTCTGTATCAATGCCAGTGAATCTTTTCCTCCAAAACATAGTTTTATAAAAAGTAATTGACTTGTAATTTTCTTGGTTTAATTTTGCTTTTTCATTTCCGAGTGTATATATTGGAAAATTCTGTAACTGCTCCTTGTGCCTGCTCACTCACAAGCTCAATGCCTCCATAGGAATCCCACTTTCAAGTCAATCTTCTGTTGTGACTGTGGATTTCTTTGAGTCTATGTTCCTACAGCAAGGTGTGTCAGTCATATCACACACACAGAATCACACAGAATCACACAGAATCACTAGGTTGGAAAGGACCTTCAAGATCATCAAGTCCAACCATTAGTCCAGCACCACCATGTCCCCTAAACCATGTCCTGAAGCGCCACATCCACACGTTTCTTGAACACCTCCAGAGATGGCGACTCCACCACCTCCCTGGGCAGCCTGTTCCAATGCCTGACCACCCTCTCAGTGAAGAAATTTTTCCTAATATCCAATCTAAACCTCCCCTGGCGCAACTTGAGGCCATTTCCTCTTGTGCTATCACTAGTTACTTGGGAGAAGAGGCCAACACCCTCGTCGCCACAACCCCCTTTCAGGTAATTGTAGAGAGCGATAAGGTCTCCCCTCAGCCTCCTCTTCTCCAGACTGAACAACCCCAGTTCCCTCAGCCGCTCCTCATAAGACTTGTGCTCCAGCCCCCTCACCAGCTATGAACCATGAAACAGAATAAACAATAATCTTTTGGAGATGACTTTCTCAACAACAGGTTAATGGGATATTTGTTTTGTAGGATGGGAAGAAAAAGGAGTACTGGAAAAATAGTATGAATTTCAGCAAGAGCTGAATGGAAGGTACAACGTTCACAAAATCCTTCTGCAAACAGTTTTTCTCCAGTCAAAAAAGGGAGCATTACCAGGGAAAAACTTATTTAGTTTTTAGTTTAGTTGCTCTTTGGATGAGTTCAGATATTATTGCGATAAACGGGGGAATAAAATTATACAATAGGTTGAACATTGACATTTTATGATGTGTGAAATTCCTTTGTATTTGTATAGATATGAACACTCAGATAAAATTATATAAAATGAATCTTGAATATCCACACAGGCAGAGGTAATAGCAAATTCCATGACAGTGGAGAAGCAGAGCATGCTCCACCTCAAAAGAGCCTTTGGACAGTGTATGCGAGTTATGTCAAGGCAATAAAAGATTAATTAAGTGGATAAGTAGCTGAATACCACAAACTTGTAACTTGCAATTTGTAAGCCAAATACATCTTACTTCTAGTTTTGCTAATACAGACCTCTGAAGCTGATGCCCGAAGTTACACTTCAGTTTCAAAGAAACAGCAGTTTTCATCATTTTTTGAGCAGAATATAATCCAAGCTACCTCCTTTTTGAAAATGGATTTCTACTGGAAATGTCAATAAAAAATGTGATTTGAATTACCATAGCATGAAAAAGCTTTGATCCTAGATCAGGATCTGATTAGGCTAGGCACACCACAAAACCAACCACACACGAGATGTTTTCCTTTGTAGCTTACGCCCAAAGGATCAAGACACTGGATAGTAGGATACAGTTGGGTAATTCAGTCCTGGTCTTCTCCAATAGGCAAGAATCATAACACAGGAGCAGTGTGAGCACTAATTTTTTAGACATCATAAAAAGAAAGGGTCTAGGGATGGTAATGAGATGACTTCTGAAGATATCCCATCTCAGGTCTAGAAGCTGTGAAACTACAAATGTGCTTGTACTTAAAATATAAGTGGCCTGCAATATGGGCTAAACAGGACCACATGCTGTTGACTAAGAAACACTACTTGATGAAGATCATTCTGAAAATGAGCAAAGCAGCTTGATGTAAAGAAAGGAGTTATAGGAATGCACAGAAATGAATATTGCAATCAAAGTGACTGGATAGGAAGTTCGTCATTGTAACAATGCTCTGACTTTGTACAAGCAGAGCATGTGCCAAAGCCAATAAAGGACATTGTGGTAACTCATATAAGAACTTAAATGAGATTTTTAATTGCATGGCTAAATAGAAAAAAAACAACAACCCAAACCTAGTTGAGAAATGTTTTGAAGAGAGAACATGGAGCCATGGTTGAAATAAGATATAGAAGGACAACAGAATGAGAGTAAGGACAGAAGTCTAGGAAGATAAAGACAGGATTAGAAAGCTACTTTAAAGGCCACTCTAAAAGAAGTGGGAAGAGACCAAGAACACTGCTTCACAAAAATGAAGAAAGGTCAAGATTGTGCAGTTAGTGGGTTAAAAGTCAGTGGGGAGTATGAAGTACTCCTGGTTCTGAGAATTTAGTAGAGTGGTGTTAGGACAGAACAGGAGCTTGGTCTTTCCTAGTTTTATTTTTTTTCCCCTAAAAATTCCCTTCCTTTGGTTTCTTAAAACAGATACTGCATACATCAATAATACCATTAATTTTTTAGCTTGCTGTAGAATCTCACTTTTCAGGGACTTAACAGATAAATTGCCACTATATTGCAGGGCTTTTCAGCTGAATAGTTGTCCTTAGATGGGGAATAAACTCTCAGTTTTTATACTTCTTTCATTTCAAATGTCTGTATGAGATTTTGGGTTATGATCTTCTATTTAATTATTGTAGAAAACATTTTCTAAGTTAAAGCTACATCCAAAATGGAATATATCTTTGTAGTATGGGCTTTGCGATACTTAATTCTGAAATGTTAAAGACATTTACCAGAAAATGAAACATTAAAATATTTTTACAAACAGCAACAGCAACATTTCTATAACTTATGTGTTTAATACTGGTTACCTGTGAATATTTTGTATATGTAATGTCTTTTTATTAATTTTGCAGCTACAACAATATTCATTAAGCTATCTGGTTAGTTGTACTTTTAATTTTAAAAGAGACAAAATTGATAGACCAAGAGACTTGTCATTATTTCTGCAATCTTCACTGAGAGGGAACTGTGGCAGACTTTGAGATATTGTCTAAAACTCAGAGTAGGCGATGTCTCTATTGAATCTACAGAACCAAAACTATAAATTTCATTCTCTGATGTGCAATGAAGCCTCCCACGTATTCATGATGTGCAGTAAAATATGCACCAGAAAGTAAAGGAACATTGATTATCCTTGGTAGTGGGAATGATGAACTTCTAGCAGCATGAGGAGTTCTCAAAAGAAGTCTGGACCCCACGATGTCCTGGATGTTGTACGTACACATAATAATAGAGCCAACATCCATGTCACCTAGATTCTGACTTACCTTGACCCTCAGTATCTAAATTTTCCTCAAGTCTGAGCTGAAGTGGCTCTCCAGAGACTACTTATCCTCCTTGACTGTCCTTAGAATTCCTTTTATACCTAAAATTAGAGCCAGGGAATACTCAGGAAAAACCCTAACTGAGCATAGACATCCTTGGCTTTTGCTTAAGTTCTACTGAGTCTAGGGTTTGTGTCTGCTTATTTAAGCCCTGAAGTAATTCTGTCTTACAGCCTGGAGAGCAGCTAACTGGTGCTGACAGCACTGGCATCACTAAAAAACGTATCATGGTACTCACCTCATGCAGCTATACAAAGTGATTAGTGTATATGGTGTATACATCGGTCTATATGTATAGCTTAGATATCTTATAGTCTGAATCATTAGTGCACAGAGGGATAGAAGAAAGGAAAAAGGAATCTTTCATTTCTGCTTTACGAATGGAGAAATGGTGTACGCTGAAATTTGAGCAAGGTCAAATAAGAAGTCTGTGATAAAGCTGGAAATTGAACTGAGAATTTTGAGTGCCTTAACCACTCTATTTTCTGTTAAGTGTGTGGTGGTTCTCCCCACTTTAACGCTTATCAGAAAATTACTATTTTTTTTCTTCACCTTTTCTATTTGCATTACTGTTTAAATTCAAGTTTTCCAACAGCTGCTATTTTTGCAACAATGGATGACAATATTGTGGAGCTGATCTTCATTTCCAGATGGAGACCAGTTATCAAAAGATTGTTGAATGCTCATTCCTTATGACATACAAAGCTGTTCAAACAGCATTCTAAGAGAGAGGTGATAGCTTTTGGAGGTGTTTTTTATAGAGGAAATTTATAATGTCTTGAACTAAACTCATGTCAAATTTCTAAGAATTCACAAAAAAAGGAAGAATTATGAACTATATTATCTTCTACTAAAAACCTAAATTTTGTGGCTCTGTAATAACTTTTTTCAACAAATGGCAAATTTCTCTATTGGTGAGACTTTCGCTATGAACAAGATCCCCTCTTGTAGTATATGATTAAGTAGCAGAATAAGTTTATGTCAACTTTATTTTAAGGAAAAAGTAATAAAACCTGAACATGTGGCAAGTTCTTTCATTTTACTTAGCTTATGTCATCCAATTATGTATGAAGAATTTTAATTTTAGTTAGTAAATCTTAAGAATTAGATAATTGTCTGATTTTACATGAAGTAATGAACTTCCCATAAAACATATGACCGTTATTTCAAGGCACAGCAAATCAGAAGGAAGATCCTCACTTCAGCCCTCCAAATGGTTGTTTTTGCTGATGATGTGTCTTCCATAATTCAAAGATTTTTTTAATGAATGCATCACTTCATCATTGGCAGAGATGTTTAGGCTGTCCCAGGAAGTAGAGACAAGCCTGAATCAATCTCTATTGCTGTAAAACGTAACAGGCATTCATATTGCTTCTGTGGTTTTGATAGAGGTTTGGTCAGTAAAGGTTTGGAATCTGCTCAAAAAGTCTGCTTCAGCTTGCCATTCTAGGTAGATGTGACAGCTCGGTGTGAATTTAAAGCTTTTCCTAAAGTTTTTTCGAAAGTTTTCTCAAAGCTTCACCAAAATAAAAAAAGACAGGGCAAAGATTTATCCTTGTGTGCTTGTCCCTGTCAGCCCTTTATTGACTCTTCATTATTTCAGTTCGAAATTGAATTCAGCCTCAGGGAAGGAAACATTTATATAAGAGAGTTACAGTGGAAGGATCTCTATACTAATCCTGCATATGAAAAACAGGCCTTGGAACCAGCATATCTGAAGCTAATTAAATGTAGCTGTTCTTCCTCTTGAAGAAAAGATGTTTCTCCCAGCAAGTTACCGAGGAGCTTTATGGTGTTCTCTCTCCTTTGGCAGAGAATACCTTCAACTGAGGAAATCAAAACTGAACAAGTAAAACAACAGTCCTGACAGAATTAATATTATGCAATGTTTGTGTGCATGCATATGTGAATAATATGTAGTCCCTATTTGTGTAGGGAGCATTCACTGACAATGCTATTTCTCCTGTGTACCCAGGTTTGTCTTCTGCTATTTCTCTGTTTATTTACTGTTCAGAGAAATAGTCCTTTGGAAAGGGCTGTTTCTGCTGATTTTGTAGGAAAGTCCTAGCCTGTTTTGATAATGCCAGTAACATGTAATAAAAAGACTCAGAACACTGGTATTTTTTAGGCTGTTTTGCATTAATTTATGATGTGTCATATCACATAAACATAATTTCAGTGACGCCTGATATCTCAAATTAGGTTAATTTGCAGCAGCATGACATTAAAAACCTCTATTTGGTCTAGAATAGGTAGCTGCTGTATGTGGCTATTCAAATCTGCATTATATGAAAACACAATGGAAGAATTAAAGCAAATGTTTATTACAAAGGTTACTGAAAAGCATCCAGTTGACTGTTAAAATTCAGAAATACAGCTGGTGTGCTTAATCACACAAAAACTAAGTTTATCACTTATTCAGCATTCTTTGTCTCTAACAATGCCATGGAAAAACAATAGCATGTTTTTTCTCTTAAAATGGACTGGGCAGCTCTATTTCTTTCCTCCCTTGTTTGATTTACAATATATGTATTGTCTGAACACTTTGCATGAATATTTTTGCAGCGGATGCCTCGTCTGTCTTGAACTCTGTAGATCCAGTGCTTTATTATTCTGAAGGTTTAACTTGCATCAGAATCTATATTCTATTGCTAACCTTTGTGTGCAAGCCTCAGGAAAAGGAGCAAAATAATCATGAAAACCAGACCTTGCTGTCTGATAGCAACATGCACTATAAATTCATATTTTGGATAAAGATTTTTTTTCCTGGGACATCTAGAAAATTAATTAGTCTGTTCTGAAAAACTGTCTAATTGTGGCAGGTGAATTATTAAGAGAAGTCATCGTTATGGGATTAACTAAAGGGGTTTTATTAATGATCAAGTAATGGTCAAATGGTAATTAATCGATGACTGAATGAAAATCAAATGCTAATCAAATGGTGATTAAGCAATAATTGAATGTTAATTAAACAGTGATTTAACAATGATTTGAGAATGATTTGACAATGATTTAAGTGATAATTTAGAGGATGATTAGAGGATGATTTAGACAATGATTCAGACAGCAGTGGAACACTCTACTACTTACTACACGTCTAATAATTAAGCCATAGCTAGATATATATAAATGTCGCTAGCATACGATATGTTGCTTACCTTGTTACAGATATCAGATGCCAGCTAAGGGGTCTCTCAGCCTTGAGGAGTGACCTTGAGCGGCAGCCCTGCTCACGGAGGAGACCGCCGCCGTGCAGCCTTCTGCCGTACAGGGGAGCTCAACGGGCTTGGAGGGGCTGCAGGTCTTTACGGCTTACATTGATGGACTCACAGTCAACCCCCGCCTGTGGTGTATGTGCATGCGAAGCAATTTTAGTTCTGTCTAGTCCCAGCTCAGAGGAGTTAGCTCCTGGTAAGACGTGGCTTAGACTCCTTAGTTCCTGAGAAGAGGGGGCCCAGCGCAGTTCTCATGGTTTGCGCAGCAGGGCTGGTTTGAGGTTGGCCTGCGTGCCGGTGATGCCTGAACGGCAGTGCTGTAGGTGCAGCCGTCACACCAACTTACAGCGTAAAAGAGCACAAGAGACATGTCGGGAGGTATAGAGCAGTATTTGTGACATGTGCCTGCTTCAGAGCTACCCTATTTTGAGTTGTTGGTTCCTCTAGGAATGCCATGTATGAACATGGCAAAACAGTTTATGTACACTTGGGTTGTGTTTTTTTTCTTTTTTTCAGTACACTGAAAAAGTAGAATGGTATACATAAAAATGAATCTTTTAAAAGTCTATATAAAAGAAAAATAGAAAAAGAGGATACAGCTGACCTAACGATGCAAGAATGCTGGGGGTTTTATGAAAGATCAGGTTGTGACTTGTCCTAGATCTCAAACACAAAGAACTAATTTTTGTTGAAGTAATTAAAATTTGCCAAGCAAAGGAAATTTGTCAACCCACATGAAAACTTACTGAAGAAAGTTAAGTTCTTGGATAGCATGATTATGAGAGAATACAAAAAAGAAAAAACAAAAAACCCCAACAATCCTAAACCAGAAAAGAGAATCTGAAACGAAAAGGGGAAGCAAAGCTGAAATTTGGAGTCCATGAAAGTCATGTTGCCAAAATCACACCAATCAGCATAAGATCAGCCAATGCTGATGTGTGTAAAATGGTAGCATAACTACAAAGGATTGCACGAACTGCAAGAGTCAGCAGAATGTATATACCATAAATAAAAGAGAATCTTCTAGCTCATAAGAGACCTTGGGAGGAATAGCACCAGTGCAGCAAAAGACAAGTGGAAAACTAGCTTTTAAAAAAGTTATATTTAATTAAGCGGCCCATGTTGCTAGAAAAATCCCATTTTCCTCAGGAAGATATAACGTGTGCAATAAAAGAAAAAAACAAAACAACACAGGTATCTTTTTAATTTACTGTGGTGAAGTTACGCCTGTTATTGTGGTAGAGTTACACCTATTATTGGAGCATTTAAATGAAATATATGGATAAATGTAATATCCAAAATATAAGGAAAAACAATGATGACAAAATTCCATTTGGCAAGAAGCAGAGAAACCCTTTTGGGATTAGAATATGGCAACCTCTTTTTGGTCTCATTAACAGGATACACTTTAGAAGGCTAAATAAAGACAGCATAGAGACAGACTATCTGCTTCTTAATAACATTCACTGCTTTAGAAAATTTGCTTACACAATAAAACAAAAAGATATAAAATACTACATATTTTGCTATTGAACTAAAACTAACTTCCTAACAAAGCAAAAGCCTTAGCAGTTCTTCTATTACAAGATTTCTCTCTGGTAAGTTAGGCACATCCTGAAATGCCTCTTTTTAAACCAACTTCTTCTCTGACTAGGCCCTTAAAATATCGATTTATTCCCAGGCAATTCATTGATATATGTACTTGTAAACTGAAGTCACTGATTATGTATCTTGTACCATGTTTAATAATCCTTAATCTGTTGATAAACTTCAGTTTTATCTCTCCTTTGTCAATATGCATGTGGTATTTTCAAACATACATCTTGTGAACATCAGAAAAAATACAACCAAACTTCATTCATGTGGAAAACTGATGCTAACACATTTTTAGTGGTTAGCTTATACATGTGCTAAATAAACATTTATAAACATTATAAACCTAATACACCATAACATTAATTGGTTTTATTTGTTCATTAACAAGAAAAATATTAATTCCTCTATGGTAAAATATATCCTTGTAGAATAACTTTATTATTATGTTCACAGTCCATATGCTATTATATCTGTAACAGGAAGTAAGAAACATTTAGCTGAACTCTCAAAACTTTAGTTACTGTGTGGTCGTAGTTTTTGCAAAAAGACTTAGCGAGAGCAGTGTAGCTGACTTGCTGTGAAAATGCTGTTTGTACACAGTGTAGCTGATGGAATGCACCCATTGCCCAGTTCATGCTCTCAGGAGGGTTTGTGTCGAAAAACCATAGAAAATGCAGAAACTAATGGATAGATATGATAGCCTGCCTTCTTTGGTATTCAAAGAAAGAGTAAAAAAATGATAGAATTGGTACACTCCCTAGGTAATGTCAGAAACAAAACAAAGCTGTATATTTAGGTATAAACCCACAAGTGCTCAGCGTGGTCTTGGCCCATAGTGACATTTTAAGCCCTTTATTATCAGCGACTTTGTTGAAAAATGCAAGCCTGGAGACCACTACACTGTTACAGGAAAGTGTATGAGATTATATTCCTGTAACTTTCTTGAAGATTCAAAAGTATAATATTCACAGTATTTCTGTTGTGATGTCACTTGAACAGTGGTACTAAAGCAGCTGTTAAAGGCCTGTGCATGTGACAAAAGCGGAGACGAAGTCAGGAGCTGATACTGATGGCACCTTGGAAAAAATTGGACTCAGATTGTTTATTTGTATTGGCTGAAAAGAGCAATGAACTTGTCCTTTGTGGTAAAATCCTCATCCCTATTACCTATAATCTAGTGAGCTGGTGGACACTGGTATTAAAGAAAGAAAAAAGGTGTAAAATCAGATTCCTGATCTATAATTAACTTTGCTAAGTTACAATATAGCACTGACAAAGTGTCGTTGACTGATTCTTAATTCACAGAACACTGAAATCAGTGTTTGCATGGTTAGGGACTGCTATCAGAGCTACTGGGATCTTGCAGAGGTCCCAGGGAGACTTCTAGGGAGGTGGGGAAAAAAGTGAAGAAATATAAAGAAAATTGAAGGATAGATTATATTTAAAAGGTCATTATGGAGGAAACCCACCATTTCCTCCAACATATTAAGATTTTATCTCTCATATCTATTTTTTCTTGTTCCTGTATATACAAGTCAGCGTGTCTCAAATTGGTATTTAAAATGGTTTCCAGTTTTAATATATTTCAAAACTTAACCCCCTCAATAATTAATAACATATATGTAGTTGAAATTAGTTTGATGTTCAACTTTAACAGAATTAATATTTAGCAAGTTTCTGAAATTTTTCCAAGACTATTTACTAAGAAAATAATTATTTTGAGCACTGCATTTAAAGTAGGAACAGACATAGTAAACTGTAAATTTAAAAGGCATGGAGCTGCAGCAGCCTCCCCGCTCTTAGCCTGTTGGAGTCAGCATGATGTATTTTCCTCTAACAGTTTCTGTGCAAACATGGACAAAACTGTTTATCCATTCTAAGCGAACAATTGTTCTTGCCAAGATAGGTTAAAATCTGTAATAAAAAAATAATTTGAGGCAAAATTTTGTCTCAAATTTTTAAACAATTTTATTTCAAGTGGTGAAAAAGTGTTATCATTTTCTCCTTTCAGGCTCTTTCTTTTTTAAACACCTACAAAATGAGACTGATAGAAAATAATTCTGTATTCCATCCACTATTGTCAAACTCTGAAGTTTAGGCATAGCTCCCAATGAGAGCGATGGTGTGGGTTTGGATGTGTTTTCATTTATTTTGCATGTTTTGTGTTAATTTATTTTTATTATTCCATTTCTTCAAGAAAAAGTCTACTTTTAATTTTGAAATAGAGAAAAGATTCCATTAACTTTTAAATTTTTTTTTTTTTAATTTTATTTGTGAGTTGTAAGAAGCAAGACTGAAAGTCTCCAGTTGGTTACATCTGTGGTAAAAACAAAATCAAGTCATGGCTTCGAGGCTTTTTCACTGCACATTATTCTGCGTGGCTGAACTCTTCCTCCTGTTCTCCCCCAAGCAGGGTAGTGTCATCCACTGTAGTGTCATCCACTGTCACTCTGCCAGCCTGGCTCATACTTTCCCCTAAACTAAGTGTGGGTACTGTCTGGGAAAAAGCTAGCTGGTTCCAGCCAAATTCGCGCCTGGGCGCGTGCTAGCAGCCAGGCGATGTGGGCTGTGGCAGAGCAGTGTCAAAGCTGTGCCTCGGTGATGCTGAGTGTTCAATAGCCAGCTTGAGCTTGAATGGGCTGATTTCTTGCCCAAAGAGTTGACCTGTCTGAATAACCAAGACAGGCAAAGACTGACTGAAGAAAACGGTGCGGAGGCCATTGTACAGCTGTGCATCTGAACCATCAAAACCAGTGAAGCTTGTCTCATGAGCAGCTGGCAGCAGCACTCTGGGCTCAGAGATGTTGCACTGGGCATTGTGTAGCAATATGTGGTTCTCCTGATTGAGCATTAGTGAAGGTCTTGGGTGGATGGGGAGGATGAGGTAGTTTTCACAACTAAGACCATCCTTTCCTATTTAGACTTGGGACAAGTCTGCAAGAGCTATCGTTTGGTGTCAGAACTGAAGACTGTAGTATCTGTCTGTATCCGGTCTTATCCTTCACAAGGGCAGAATTCACTTATACATATTTTCTTCAATGTTTTATGTTAGTTAAGGTAGAGATAAAAATAAATACTTTAAAGCCTGTGATACTGGTAGATTTGATGGGAGTTTAATTTTCAGGTGTGGAAAATCCACCTGCTGATTACTCTTCCAAGGCTGTCTTTTCTACCACTGCTAATAACACTTGCCACAGCACCGTGGTTACAGCTGACCACCCCCCTCACCACCACCAACCCACAGTAAAGACACAGATGTCCCAGCAAGGTGGTGTGTTCCAAAGAGCACGAATTGCACTGTGTAGGGCAAATGCACTTTTAAATATGATCAGTGTTGGTATCTTCAAATGTAAAAGAGAATGATTTATAAATTTGAGTCTAATGGGTTTTTGCATTCTTTCACTGAGTTCTACTTTTATCCAAAACCCACTAGTTCTTCACTAAAGCACATTTTAAACCTAAGAATTGATGTCTTTTGCAGTATATAATGACCTATAATTTTCCTCCCACTTCAGCATAATGAATGCAATAATTTACTGCTTCTTTTGTTCATTATTTTGTATGAAGTTTTTAATTATTGAATTATTAGACTTATTAGTAATGCAAACTTTTTTTCTTTCTGAAATCTGTGTTTTGATTGATTTTCTCTAAGAAGCATGTAGTCTTATTCAGATAGCATAAACTACACTTTTCTTTGAGCAATATATAATTTGCCCACGTTTGCTTGATATTAGATCATGCATGCCTCCACTTCAGAATTATTGAATCCCATCCTAAGATAGTATGGGCTGACATTAGCTAATGATCTAAACCAGTCATATGATATTTCTTGAAATATCCAGGAGAGGGAAGGATACTTTCAAATTATTCATACTAATATATCTGTTTTACTAACAACAATGATACATTTCTATTATATGACATACAGCTAGCTCTATTTCTCCTGAATAGATACACAAGAATATACATGCTGCCAGTAACCCAAAATACAGTAAGAACTTGTGATTAAGTATTTGATGACATTCCTTTAAAACATCAAAAAGCCCCATAATTTTAATAAAGAAAATTTCAGAAGAGATAGTTTGGTTTTGTTTTCTGTTTCTGGATATCAGTGACAGGGTTTGGTTCCGAACAGCGTAACTGCAAACATGAGAAATTACTACTGAGTATTAGCATTTTATTAGAGGACACGAAATGGCTGCCATCAAGTGGCAAAATCAGAGTAATACCACTTGTGGTATGTCTATTCACCTGCTCCAAACAAATTTTTATGGGTGGCAAAGATCTGAAGATTTAAATTACAGCATTAGTCAGGGACTGACAGCAAAGCTTCCCTTTTGAAGAGAGCTGAACAGGCATGCATTTCTGAATGGGTGGGTTCTCTGTAAAAACTGCTGTTTCTCACTTGTGTGGGATTTGTTATAGTGGGTTTGTGCTATTTTGTTTCCTTTTGTAGAGTTTATTGAGGCGTTTTAAAATTGCTGATGAGTGAAATGATTAAGAACTGTAAAAAACCTTCTAAGATTGATTAAGAAATTAATACCAATATGAAACCGGTCTTTCAAAAATGTAAATGTCTGACTTTGGATTCTCCTACATACTGCTTGTTATCACTGGAAATTCAGAGCAGGGAGCCAATGTTAAAATCTTTCCCTTTTCAGTCAGATTTTCTTCTACAATAGCAACGGCATTATGCTGTTCAACAAAAATAATCTTCCAGCTGTGGCTGCACTTCAGCCCCGTTCTCAGAGCCGGAGTACTTCATCCAGGCAGATATGAAACACCGAAAAGCAAGCAAACAAAACCCCACTGAGAAACTTATTAAATATATCCCTCTATGGCTTCTTCATCCCCTCATTTTGGAGCTGCTGTGGCCCACCGTTAAGCTATGATCCACAGTTAACAGCAAAGAGAACAGAAAACTCGGGCAGGGCACATTTGGAGGTGGGGGTTTGCACTGGTGCTGAGTAGCACGGGGGGTACAGCAGTTGTAATCATACGCTGTGTCCTCGTGAGGCGAGATATAAATAATGCATACTGGTGGGAAACTTAACTTTTAATTGCCTTTCTTCTTGTCATTTGGAATGAGGTATTTTGTCTACGTGTGTGTGGGAGTGAGGCTGGGAGGTAAAGTCACAAGTTTTTTATTGTCAGTACTTGCTTAGGATGAGGACTGTATGTGACTAAATATTCCTAAATATTTAAAACGAAAGTGTCATAATTTAAAGAAATTATGTATTTTTTAATAATTCTTGTTTTTTTAAATAATTCCTCACATAAAGAAATTATAAAGGAATGAGATAATATTAGGAATGCATAGGAAAAGTGACATCTGCTTTAACCATAACATTTGAGAATTTCCTCTAACGGGAACATCTAAGCAATATTTTGACCAGATATATAACGCATAAGATACATTTTTCTTTTCCGCCTATTCAAATGTCAAACACAAGTGCAAATAACATTTTCCAGTAACTGCAGTTTTCCCTTACAACTCTATAACCCAAGCAGGCAAATACCATTCAGTTACTGAAATTGCTATCACTGTCTTATTTTTCTTGGGCACAAATGCATTTGGGGCACAAATGGTTTTGTATTTTTTGTATTCTTTTACTTTCTTCTTTTGCAACAGTTATTTCCTCCACCGGACCTTCAGACACATCTTCTCAGTCTAGAGCCCTTAACACTTTCCGGAGGCCTAAGTTGCCTGAAATTATTCTGAGTGAGATGATGGAAGGGTACTTCACATGGACAGGTAAAGGGTTACCCTGTTTGCCTGTAATATTTTGGATGCATGTCTGAGTTAACAAGTCCTGCATGGTGATTTGTCTACATACTGTCTATACGCAGACAATCTGAGGTAGCTTTTTTAGCTGCTTCAAAATAAATTAAACTGATAAAGGGAAAATACTGTGCATAGACAGAAAACATAAAGTAGCTGATGCATGGTGAGTTACCTCCAGTATCTTCCTAGTTTGTGAATCAAAAGCAGGACTTGGATCTTCAGTCCCTGAAAGACCATGCCAAATCCATGTAAAATTAGACAGGAGCTGGAAAATGCAAAGTGCAGTCATCCCAAATGGGTGAAAAATCGATTTAGGATCACCTTATACCATTGTGTTCAGGAAAATTGTTCTACTTTAACTTTTGAAAATACTATCTTCAAAATAGCCTCTTAGATAAGTCTACTTTGATCCTAAGGGCCTAGTTATAAATAGGCATGAAGGACAAAAAGTGGAATTCATAACTGGTAGAGACATCTAAAAATTACTCAAAGAGCCCTTGATAATGAGTAATGTTAATATTAATATTAATCACATAAATAATTAATATTAATAGCTGTATATTGATTTGGACTGTAAACTTTTGTATTTGCCCTGGAAGCCAAAAAAAAAAAAAGTGGTAATTCTCATTTCTCCCCCTTGCAAAACATAAAATATCTGATTTATGACTTGGTGTGAAGTCAGAGCTAAATGTTGTCCATTCTGAATGATGGTGAGCATAGTTTTGGGACAGAAATTCCATGTGTGGGAATGAGACAGAAAAAACATATTTATCTTCCATTTTGAGTTGAAGAAAAAAACCAAAGTTTTCTTAAAGTCTCCAGAATGATTAAAGTAGCCTTGGCTGAGATGGACTCATTTGCATGCTCCTGCTGGGGCAATTCAACACAATGATGCAAGCAGTTTTTCATAATGCTAATTATTGCTTCATTTTTTTGAGTGTGCATTTGTCCATGTATCATTATATAAAATATGATGCTGTGATGGTAAAGTGTAGGCTCTGTAGACTTGACCACACAGACTGTAAAAGTTAGGATGATCTAGCCATAGAAGTAATGGTTCCCAAAGAACCTCTCTTCTATTGAGTCAGATCTTAAAAAGGAACAAAAAGTCAAAATTAAGTGTCCTAAATCTAACTGGCTTTCTCTAAATTATCTAGAGACAATCAGTATGCATGAAATTTGATATATGTGGAAAACGGTATCTTTATAAAGAAGTTGGAGATGCATTTAAGTGTCTGTATCATTTTCTCACAACAGTCTGTTCAGAAACACATTGGGCCAAATCCATTTGCCTTTCTCTCATGAGAATTTCAATTACATTCAATGAAACTAAGTGCAAAAATAAACTGAACAATCTGGGGCCTAATATATCTTTCTACTGGCATCAAAATGAAAACAAAAAAGCTTTTTAGCTTTTTTTTTTACTTGCATTTCCTGACTTTGGATAGCTTCATTTCTGAGTGTTCATGCTGAATTAATTACAGCCTATTTCCATGTCCTTGGAAAGAAAGACTATAAAACGTTAATAAGCTTCTAATGTACCAGAGCAGGAAAGTACCTCTATATACATCACAATGCTAGCATCAGTCTGCTGCATCCATTTCTGCCTGCTGTATGAGAAAAAGTACCTTTTACTGAAAAACTAAGACCATAGCTGTAACATATATGATAGATTTTCCTGATATGTCTTTTCCAAATTCTGGCAAACTTATTTTCTTTATTTTCTTTCTTTTTATTTTTCTATTTATAACTCAGGAAAACTGTGAAGATCAAAATATATTATGAAAAACATATTACTGGAAAATAAACTATGGCCACACAAAGTCCTGTGCATTATTCAGTATGCAGACAATGTGATGTATTAAAATGAGGCAGTAGTCTCAGATAATGGTACTTTTCTGAGACAGTCAGAAGAATTGAAAGAATATTCAAATAAACTGGAGAAAAGAATAATATGTAACAAAAGCACTGATAGAATTCCACAGGAGTGGATGGGTACACATGAATTCCCTACAACTATTTTTTCTACAAAATAATTTTGATTTTTTCTGTAGTTGTGAGGGTAACATTTACCTTTGCTTTCCTTCCATTAAAATACCTAGCTGTCACTTTTCATAGTTCTGTGCTGTGTTTGCTACCCCTGTTAAACCATGGGGTAAGAATTTAAAGTTAAATGGGTCAAACTAGATCTTTTGGGCCATTTTTTTTTAAAAAAGGAAAAACCTATTTTTGTCCTCTGTCTTTAGTTATGTAATAAAGAAGATCTTTGCTCAAGGATCTTTTTGTTAGATAAGAAAAAATTGAGGCCACTAGTTTCTTGTCCAGTCTCCAGTGGTAACGTACGAAAGTCTCAATCCTTCCCACATCACGGCGTGCAGCACAGAGGAGCACATTACTGCACTACAGCTACTGTACAGTTGCTGCCAGGATGGTGCATGGTCCTCTGCACTCTCCTGGATTCTTCTGCCTTCTCAACACTTGGGCTTGATCTTTTGAGATTCCATGCAAAAGGCTGTACTTAAAAGTCTGTCAAAGGAAAAGAGATCCTGAGATGGGCTGCAAAAACATGAGGCAGCAGAGGGTGGGGAGGCAGGAATCCATCTGTGAGCAGAAGCTGAGAAGTTTGAAGATACTAGCTCTGGTCTTTAAAGCAGAACTTCCTAACAGAGGCCTTTTGTGTGTGTAGGTGTGTGACTGTAGAATCATAGAATCATAGAATCTTCGGGTTGGGAAGGACCTTTAAAGGTCATCTAGTCCAACCCCCCTGCAACGAGCAGGGACATCTTCAACTAGATCAGGTTGCTCAGAGCCCATCCAACCTGACCTTGAATGTTGCCAGGGATGGGGCATCTACCACCTCTCTGGGCAACACGTGCCAGTGATTCACCACCCTCACTGTGAAAAATTTCTTCCTTCTATCTAGTCTGAATCTACCCTCTTTTAGTTTAAAACCATTACCCCTTTTCCTATCGCAACAGGCCCTGCTAAAAAGTCTGTCCTCAACTTTCTTATAAGCCCCCTTTAAGCACTGGAAGGCTGCAATACAAGGTCTCCCCGCAGCCTTCTCTTCTCCAGGCTGAACAACTCCAACTCCCTCAGCCTGTCCTCATAGGAGAGGTGTTCCAACCCTCTGATCATATCTGTGGCCCTCCTCTGAACCCGCTTCAAAAGGTCTTTCCTGTGCTGAGGGCTCCAGAACTGCACTCAGTACTCCAGGCACGGTCTCCCCAGGGTGGAGTAGAGGGGCAGAATCCCCTCCCTCGACCTGCTGGCCACGCTGCTTTTGATGTAGCCTAGGATATGGTTGGCCTTCTGGGCTGCGAGTGCATATCACCAGCTCATGTCCAGCTTTTCATCCCCCAGTACCCCTAAGTCCTTCTCAGCAGGGCTGCTCTCAATTCCTTCATCCCCCAGCCTGTACTGATACTGGGGGTTGCCCTGACCCAGGTGCAGGATCCTGCACTTGGCCTTGTTGAACCTCATGGGCACTACATACCTCTAGCTGTCTCTCCAGATGACCTGCATGGTTGCAAGGTCTCATACTGAGATTTGACTGTTATTTCATCTCAAACCTTAAATATGGGCATTAGTTCTGGTCTAAGAGATTGAAATGTAGTTTTCTGCAGGTACTTGTCTACATGGGTCCTCAATATCTAAGCTCTCAATATAGCCAGCTGAGACTGAGGTCACAATTCTGTTGCCCAAATGTGGGTGTTACCTGAAGTCCCATACAGACCTTTTGATTCACCTGCAGGTTCCCTATAGATTTGTGTTACATTTACCAGCATCACGCAGGTGCTTCAGAAATGCTGTGGTGTCTCAAAATTCATTACATACTTATGTTCAAGCCTCTGAATTGAGCATTTTTGTCCATATTGTTGGTGGAACCTGGAAAGTGATTGTCTCTAAAGTAGATACTTATCTTGCACATAAAAAATGACAGTGAGTGACCTTGTCTTTGTTTTGAACTGCATGTCCTTTCTTGTGATCTGTCTGAAAAGTATTCCTTATATGGTCTTTTACTGCCCATGCTTTTAAAAATGGGTATGGATTTGAAGTAGGAGCAGGCTAAATCTTGCTCTAACCTCTAATCTCTTCTCACCTCACTCCTTGCAGATGCTCTGGAGGCTTAGGAGATGGATCTAATAGTGGCCACATTGTCTGGGTCAGCTTTAAGGATGTGGCAGGTTCGTGCACGTAGTGCGGCGGGGGGGGAGACAACCCTACAAGCCACACTGCCGGTCCCTGAGGCTGTGTACTGCCTTCCTTGTTTTCCTACTTCACAGAATCACAGAATCACACAGAAACACTAGGTTGGAAAGGACCTTCAAGATCATCAAGTCCAACCATTAATCCAGCACCACCATGTCCCCTAAACCATGTCCTGAAGCGCCACATCCACACGTTTCTTGAACACCTCCAGAGATGGCGCCTCCACCACCTCCCTGGGCAGCCTGTTCCAATACCTGACCACCCTCTCAGTGAAGAAATTTTTCCTAATATCCAATCTAAACCTCCCCTGGCGCAACTTGAGGCCATTTCCTCTTGTCCTATCACTAGTTACTTGGGAGAAGAGGCCAACACCCTCGTCGCCACAACCCCCTTTCAGGTAGTTGTATAGAGCGATAAGGTCTCCTCTCAGCCTCCTCTTCTCCAGACTAAACAACCCCAGACTAAACAACCTCAGCCGCTCCTCATAAGACTTGTGCTCCAAGATGCTTCTCATCTTCACCTTCATCCCAGGGGAGCAGGCTCCACTGTCAAGTTTTATGTCTTTTTTTGAGTTGAAGTGGCTCAATTCTATGTTCCCCAAGAGATTACTGTGCACAGCAGAGAATCCTCTTAGCTGGGGCTGGAAGAACCTCTCTTCTCCTGGTGAACTTGAACAGTATGGCTCCATAACGTGGTGATGAGAGCAGCTGGCTGGGAGGGAAAGACCTGAGTTCTGCTCTTTGCTCCCCACTCTCTACATTTTTTTGTTAAACAGGCCCCACATACCATATGAAAACAGTTATTCTCCCTCTTTCTTTTCTGCCATTCCCTTTTCATTCCTCCTGCACAGTCAAGACACCAGCCTCACTACATGCCCCTACATGGTGGGAGAGGTGTGCTTCTGCACGGTGGTTCCGGATCCCTTTGTGGATGAAGAGGGCTTGAGGACTCTCCTTCCTATTTGTGGGAGAATGCACTAACTGCTCGGTTACAATATGAAGGTTGAGAGCTCTGTCTTCACTCCTGTTCCCTCATCCAAGAAGCCATGGCTGCTGCTGTGCTTTGTGCTTCTCTTAATGTTATCACTATGTATTAAATGTTATTTGTTTGGGTCCTTTGGGATCCTCATATAGTAACATGTAGTTTCTGGGCCCCACATGGCACTGGTACATGTAACAGGTGCTGAAGCTACATAAGTTTAATTTGCAAGAACTGGAAAGAAATTCACATTAAGGCACCCATCCTTAATTCATATAATCCTCAATACCTTTATTCTCATCTCTCACTTTGTAATTTCTTAAACCCTTATACATAGTGGTAAATACAAAGGAAACTAAAGAGAAGGAAAGTCACTGTTCATTCTAATCAATCCTTTGTCAACCCATTTGTAACGAGTTTGGACTAAAGATAGTGCTTCTCTCCTCTTAGCTTTATGAATAATTACATTTCTAAATTTCTAAATTTCTAAAACAAACACTTGTAAGACATATGCTTATGGATGCTCTTAATTTTAAAAATGTTTGATACCAACAACAGGATGCTTCTGTGTTTTTAGTGCATTTGTGTACTCTGGCCTCATGGTGGCAGAGTAGGTTAAGAAATCGCTCCTGTTTCTGTCTTTCCGTGTCGTTCCCTGAGTTCTCATGAGAGGCAAAGATGTGCTCTGGAAAGCAATCTTGCCTTCTTCTTCATCTACAAAGAAAAGAAAATTTTTCTGAGTCAGACACTTGTTTTGTTTATAGGAAGGCTCTGGAACTGTAGCTTTGAAAAAAAAGGTGCAATTCCAGCCTAAGAAAACAACAGCAAACCCACCTGGTTTTGCATCATTCTTCAAGGACACTGAAGATAGCTCAGTGAACATATTAGTTAGAGGCAGCTAATATTTGCACTAGTTCAGGAACCTGTATTTTGATCTATTGTTACTTTTAGGATTTCAAAACAATAAGTATGCAGGATATTTAATAAGCACCTAAGATGCTTTGTTAGCTGCCTAGTGTATCGTAACACATTGACTTTGTCAAAAACTTGCCTTTGAGTTTGTCCCAGAAAAACACAGGTCAAAGCCTTATTTTGTTACAGTGAAAGCCAAAATCTTCACTGATTTTATGTGACTAACATATTATCCTAAATTCTTTTCTGTATGTTGCAAAACTTCATTCTTTGGGACATTAATCTCCAACTATTACATCTAAACTACTTGTTTGAAAATGTTTTTCAAGGTACCACAGTTAATATGGAATTTAATAAGTTTTCCCTTGTTTTGTTTAACTTTGAATGTCACTGAGCAGATAGATGCTGACACAGTGTCAGAACAGAAGTTTTCTTCATTCCTGGCTCATACAAATTCCTGGCTGTATTGATGGAAGTTTTCCTGGGATGAATAATGTTGAGGTCCTAATATTGAGAATAAAGTCAGGCCATCTGCTCCTCACTGACATTATGAGGGAGGAACTATCTTTTAATAAAGATTCTTTTGTATGATTAGGATTTTAGTATTAAAAAAAAAAAAAAAAAAGCAAATGAGCAATGTTATGTCAGACCAGGCCTTCAACTGAAAAGAGAACAGATTTTAATTTTTTTTTAAGTTTTCACCTGGATTAATTTTCTAATGATCTATTTTCTAATAATCTATGCAAATTCCAGTGCAGCAGAAAGCGAGAAATACAAACAGCTTTGGAGAAGAATCAAGGATTATCCCTTTTGATGGGCAGCTCTTAATTGTCTGAAACAGACTAAATTGATCTCACAGAGTTTCATAGAACCATAGAATCTTTGGGTTGAAAGGGGCCTTTTAAGACCATCTAGTCCAACCCCCCTGCAATGAACAGGGACATCTTCAACTAGATCAGGTTGCTCAGAGCCCATCCAACCTGACCTTGAATGTTGCCAGGGATGGGGCATCTACCACCTCTCTGGGCAACACGTGCCAGTGGTTCACCACCCTCACTGTGAAAAATTTCTTCCTTATATCTACTCTAAATCTACCCTCTTCTGGTTTAAAACCATTACCCCTTTCCCTGTTGCTACAGGCCCTGCTAAAAAGTCTGTCCCCATGTTTCTTAGAAGCCTCCTTTAAGTACTGGAAGGTTGCAATAAAGGTCTCCCCGCAGCCTTCTCTTCTCCAGGCTCAACAACTCCAACTCCCTCAGCCTGTCCTCATAGGAGAGGTGTTCCATCCCTCTGATCATGTTTGTGTCCCTCCTCTGGACCTTCTCCAACAGGTCCATGTCTTTCCTGTGCTGAGGGCTCCAGAGTTGGACGCAGCACTGCAGATGGGGTGTCCCCAGAGAGGAGTAGAGGGGCAGAATCCCCTCCCTCGACCTGCTGGCCACGCTGCTTTTGATGCAGCCCAGGAGATCGTTGGCCTTCTGGGCTGTGAGCGCACATTGCCGGCTCATGTTTCATAGACTCCTTTTTTTCCTTTTTGATGAGTCACTTACTTAAAGATTTTTACTTTGTTGCTGCCAGAGAGGCAGTTTTACTCTGGAAAGTCTAACAAGAAAAACTGGTATGCTTCTATCCCCAAATAGAGAAGGAGTTAGTAGAAGGGGAGAGGAGGAAGCACTTTTTGTTGAAAAGATCTTAAGTTTCAAAAGAGGCAAGCCATCTGATATTTTTGTGGTAGATGGGAAAGCTGAGATTTCTATTGAGACTGCATCAGGGATTTGTTTTTCAGTAGTTTCATCAAAATACTTTTTATTTCTCTGCATTGTAATGCACATGTAAAATATTTTTTTGCTGAACCAGATTCTCTACTTTGACTTCATATGTGTATATGAAGGTAGATACATAACAATACAAGGGTTTGAGAAAAATCCTTTTCTTTACATGCTAGTCATGACAGTGCATATAGACTTGCTGTTATTTCAAAAAGAGGTATTTTACTCAGGTCAGAACATTTTTCTTTTCAAAGCAAAAGACTGGTAAACTACCTTTTGTTTATTCTTTTGCTTTTCTGTTGGGCAGGAAGGACTTTTCATTTGCTGTTGGAAATATATACTACAAGAAAAATAAATCTGGCCAAGGAATGAGTCCATGGTCAGCTGTGCCCCATAACACATTGATATGTGTCATGCTACCGCCCTTGACTAAAGGATCGCATTCTGCTCCTCCATGTGACCTCCACGTGCTTCAGATCAAGTTCAAGTGCAGTGAAATTTGTAGAAAGATCTCACTAACTTCAGTGGGGTCGTGATCAGCCTGTCCTGGTACCTGCTAAACAATGAACAAGGCTGAGAAGACTGAATTTTTACCAATGTGCCTGGAGAGGGCTTTGGCTGTGTGTAGAAAATAAACTATATTGGTAAAATGGAGTATCAGACAGCTTGTGTTCCCTGAGCACAATACATCCTGGGCACTGAGCGAGAATGCAAGAGGCTTTTGTTTTAATAGGAACAGTAGGTAGTTATGTACTGAGAAAGACAATGCTCACATACAGAAAGGGCAGAGTTAAGGTTATGTGGTACATTTCTTTTGGGTGGTTCTTTTTGCAAACTTAATGCTTTTTAAATTTCTTTGCCCTTCGAAAGCTTTGTAAAGGCCTTTTTTGTGATGTTTTCAAAAGTTATTGTGACCTCATTTACAATAGATTGAACATCTTGTGTAGTTAGCTTAGAGCATCTTGATTCGTGAAAGGGGATGAGATTTATAAATAAAAGTAAATTATTAATGCTGTGTCATATTAGTCTAGACATTGGTGTGTGAGTAGGGCACTGTCATAGCAATAAAACTTCATCAGAATCAGAACATCTAGGGATCACAGTAGCTACATTTTTGAGCTCCATCCCTGTGCGGAAGAAAAGTGTACTGTCTCCTCTGTTAAATATTAAATGGTTGGTCTGAGAATGTTTTTTCAGGCATTTGCTGCATCTGGAACAACTACCTTTTGTAGTATAACTAAAATTGGAAAGTTGTAGAACTGTAAAGTGATGAGTGTCTTAATAACTCAGCTTCTCATGGCAACCTATAATTAAGATTTCCACTGGGAATGATGGGAATGAACCCTTATTCCCACAGAACGTTAGGCAATCTTTAATAAGATTATTCCCAAGCAATAGATACTGAGTTTCAGTGAGATAAACACAAAAGCAAACCAGGAAAAATATGCCCAAATATGGATGTATGAGGACCATCATCCAATATAGCATATGGGGAATTGGCTTGTTTATGGTTTTCTTTCTAGGCAGCAAAAAACCCCCTGATCTCATTTTGTTGTAAAATGAGTATTTTTATATACAGCAGGTATTCTATTAAATTAAATCCCTAGGCATTCTGCACAAATGACAGCAAAGGTGTGGCTATCAGTCCATTTCCAGGCAAATCTTGTATTGGCTGATATTCACTCAACTAATATAAAGACTTTAAAAATACGATACAGAATGTAAAATGTTCAATCAAAACATATATAGAATACTTTTCCTAATGCTCACAACTGTCATTACGTCTCAGTTATTTGGATTTGCAGACAGGAGAGAATCATCTGAAAGAAGCATATTTCAGCACCAGAAACTGAAAGGAAATAAAGACTAAATAATAATAACAAGAACAAGAACAACGACAATAATAATAAACTCTGAGTTTTGGAAAAAAACATCTTTAAATCCATTCTATTTCAGTTTTATTTTCATGTCTTCCCTTTAACTAAATTAATTTCTACATGCTGTTGCAAAGAAATAATGTCACTGAAATCCAGGCAGCCCTTCCTTATCAGTCAACAGCTGTCCCCAGATGCAGCATTTTAATTTTGAAAGGAATATAAGAGCAATACATTTTCACTGACAACCATGCAGCAAATAGCCCTCATTCTATAATAACTTGTCTAAGGTGTTTCTATTCATAGTTGCTTTCTGCCTATTTCATGTAACTGAATTTTATATTCACCTTTTTTACATCGTTTAAAGAGAAGGTTGTCCATTTCTGTTTATAATTTAAAAGCTCATTATTTTTGCTGGCTTCTTTTCTCTTCAGTACTGCTTCTTGTTTGATGTGTTCCTGTTGTCCTACCAGCAGGC
>NW_010533684.1:26246-33970 GCF_000687285.1 Phaethon lepturus
TGCTGTGCTCAGTGTTCCTGCTGTTTTCCATTTTAATTGCTATTATTATGTTTGCTCCTCTAGTAGAAGACCTGGTAAATAAAGTAGTTACTATACACCTTAATCTTTGCAAATATATAAACTGTAATAAAAATTCTGCTTATAAACTTTTCCATAGATTCATAAGATCTTTTCAGAGCAAACTGTAGGTCCTTTAAAACTCTGAATGATAAGACATATTCACATTCCTCCTAAGAATGTACATCTCTCTTAACTAACTACTACAACTCAATTAAAGTTATAGGAGTGCTTTCCAAAGGAAGTTATTGTGATTATTATGAGAGACTCTTTAACTATCATTACTTGTCATTCATGCGCTGATATCAAGGCAATTGGTGTTTCTAATCCTTCGTGTATCAAACTCTCAGGAAGCCTTTTCATTAGGAGAGTTAATACCGCTAGCTATGTCTTGAGAGTGTACGATAAAGAATTTGAGTTAAATAATTTCCAATTTGGTAAGATATTATCTCCAATGTTTCTTTATGTTGAAATGTACTTGGAAGAGAAAGACTTTTCTGCATAGTTCTGACTAAATTTAGTTCTGTTTGGCTGGGCCTGAAATAGAGAATATTATTGAAAACTAGAACCCTCAACCCCTATATTACATCTCCAAAGCTAGAAAATAGATTAGGGGAGAGCCAGAACTGTCACTGTAAAAGCCAGCTGGGAATTTGCCCAAACGTCGGGTCATGATTTGACTCAGCCCAGTATAGATTGGGACCAGACACAAAATCTGGGTCAAAATCCAAATTTTCTCCAAGGGCCTGATGTGTTTTCAGTCAGGCTTTCCTATTTATATTACAGTCACTTGTCTGAATCTAATAGTGGAATCCATATCAAGCATAACACTGGGAATACTGGCTGTTGGATTATTCATGTCTATGGAATTTGGGAATTCCAGCTATCATGTCACCATGACACCACTGGAAAACCAATGTACCTGATTGATTTTGTGTAATTAAACTGATCACAGATGTTGTGTTTCAAAGCAATTGTGTTCAGGACTTGGAGGAATGAGAGTGTGCCAGACAAAGAGAGGATTCCTTGTAAATGCAGCTGTCTCATCCTAGAGAACTGAGCCAGGGCTGCAAAAGTAGTCTGAGGACCAGGGGCTGATTCATCTAGTTTTTTCTGGGTACTGACTCTGTGCTGTGCTGAAATACCCATAAGACTGCAGTTAAGGTCTTCATGAAGATTTTCAGTTTCATGGCTTAAGGATTTTTTTTTCACATTCCAAATTGTTTTAGACTATTGAAGCCCTGTATGCAAAATTTTTTACTTTGAAACTGCTCAAATTTCTGTGCTTGATTTTTTTTTTTCCTTCTGTTTACAACCCAGGCAGGCGATGATAGATATTTGTGAACCCTTCTGCTGAAAACATAATGAAAAATTTGAGGCCCCAAGTACTCAGCTAATCAGATACTGTTTCCAGAGTTCCCCGTAATTAAATACAGTAGAATGATGCAGTCCTGAAATGCTGTTTTTATGTTTAAAGCAATTTTTCTTTATCTCTTATCCCATTTTAAACCTGCTTTTTTCATACTTTTTTAGTTGTACAGTTGTATGTGCAAAATGCTTGAACACAGCTTGAAACATCAGATTCAAGCAAACAGAGATGCAGGCACTGAATTTAAGCATCATATGCATAAATATGTCTGATCAGTCATTTGTATGAATGGTTACTCCATTTATTTACAAATTGGCAGTAATTCTATGTGCAGATTAAACATATACTTTGCATATAACAGACAATGAATAATACAGATGGGCTGCAACTGAATGGAGGTTTACTCTGTTATTCATTGCTTTGGTCCATGCTCTGCTTGTTATGTATATTATTTTACCAGACCAAGATATGGAAGTGGCTGTGTATGGGTGGGTAATATTGTCAGTGAAACTGTGGGTAGCACCTGAGTGAGCAACTGTCATAATTCCAATTTTTTCAGGATAAATGATCCCTTTACATTACAACATACAGAGTTGTACTGTCCAGAAAGAACACTCTGCTTCAAATTAGAAAGTGTAAATGTTTTGTACTTTACAATTCACTGGGGAGCTGTGAAATTCAGAGCGAGACACCTATCTAGTTTATAATTATTTGTTCTCATGCAATATATCACCTATTGCTTTTTTTTTTTTTGGTAAAATATTATTTTTAATGGCATAATCAGATTTAAGCAGTAAATGCAACCCTTATTAGGCTTCCATGTGATTTTGCTCCATTTGGAGGACCTCTCTAACAGACTGGGATGCTTCCCAGGAAAACAGAAGTGTTTTCCTGCATGCTTAAGGATCCATTATCTCTGGGAGTCAAATAGCTCTTCTGAAATGGAATTCCAGTAGGAAAAGGAGAACCTAATGTGAAAAAGATTTTTGCACATCTATCTTAAGAAAATGTCAGCAAATGGGTATTTATTGGATACTGAGTTGCAAAGAGACTGGATGAATTAGTAATAATTCAGAATCATGCTAGGTGTATAGTGGCTGTGGTAAAGATCCTTTGTTTCACATCTATAAAAGAGTAGAGAGGTGTAGCACATTCTTGTACTGAGAGACAAATCATGTACACTAGGTATATGCACATATATGTAGCAAATTATGGCTCAGTTCCGCTTCAGCCTTCTGTACAGTCTGTTTTAGTAGCCGGTTTCTTTTTCTGCTTTTTTTTTTTCAGGATAGGCACACTCCCAGAGCATCTCCAAATGTCTCTATGGTGTCAAGTTTAGTCTTCTATCACCCAGAAATACAAATGCTAGCTGCAAGCTGTAATCTGACTGCGTGGAGCTAAATGATCTTTAAAAGAGAATAGACTCACAGACCTTAAATAATTCCTTTTCTTCTTTGTCAGCATGCACACAATGCACTTAACAAAGTAATGACATCAGATATGTACAGCATGCTCGGAGTACAGTCACATGCTATAACCATGTCATGATTGTGTTCATTTATATTGTTTTAACAAAGGCCATTGCTCCTCTATTCATTTTATACCTGGCTGCATCTTCTTACTTAGTCAAGGGGAGCTTGGGGCCTGAATAATTTTTAAAGTATGTATTTGTGCTTTTGGTCAGTTACCTTAGATTTCGCCAGCTGCCTATAGTAGCATGCAATGTATAGCAGTTCAGGAGTTTGTGGTGAATTTATTATACTTGAAAATATTCCCAAGCATATTTAGTAGAATGATCTGAATATTAATGTACCTCCTGACTCAGTACAATTCCTCACTGTTCCGTTGTTACTGCTTTCTTTGAAATTCAGTCAACAGCCTGCAATACCAAAACAACAAAAATATGTGCACTTATCTTCAGGCCATTAAAATCCTACAGCTGTGTTTACCTTCCTTTTTGTGCAAGGAATGAGTGAAAAGCTTTCAAACGCATTTAAAAAAGAGGAAGGGCAGGGGAACCCCTTACAGGGATTAGACGCTGCAGCCTTCCTGGCACTTGCTGCAGAACAGAAACATCCTGTATAACGTTAGATACCCTTTTCATTCCTACTGAAGCAGCGGCAGAGTTTCTGGCACCCCTGCTTAATGGGTAAGGGGCCCATGGGTACAATTCTGCAATCTAATCATTCCAGGTAATTTGCCGTATGGATGATTGGGTTAATGCAAAGTGGTCCAGAGACTTTAATTCATTTCAATCCCCACTCATCATCGCAAGTGGAACGAGATTCATGTTTTAATATAAACTTTTGTCCATATGTATCAATTCTATCAATCAGTTCTACCTCCCACACCATGTGCAAAGACAAGTGATATACTTTTGTTGTTTTAGTTTCAAGTTGGTTGGTGAAAGGAGGCAAAGCATCTAATGTATGAATGGGAAGGGAGAGAGACAGCTCTCTAGACTGATGTGCTCTTTTGAGTTAATACCTGTGTAATCTGGCAAAAGTGTATGCATCCTATACTTGTACTATTTTAAGAGCTGTGACTGTCTCCTGTAGACACCTTATATGCTCCTTTCAGTATATGAACTATTTTGATCTAGACATGGATTTTTTTTTATCTTGCCTTTACTCAGAGGAAAGCAAACTGACTCAAACACACATTGTGAAGACTGGAGCAAACAAATGACATGCCTTCCCCCCATCTTTCTTACTAGCATAATCCACTATAGGAAAGTTTTATTTATCAAAAATTATTCAGTCTTTCCCCCTCTCTCTCACTTCCCCAGAAAATAAAAGAAAGTCCTACCTCCTCACCAAGCAATTTTTGGAAGGTAAAAAAGGTCACCCATTTCTCTTTTCATTTTCAAATCCCAAGAGGAGATTTTCAAGGATACTAAGGGCTGTTAAGCACCCAATTCCCACTGAGAATCAGAAAGAATTGGACGACTGACTGCCCTTTGTGTCTTTGATTTATTTCCCTCTTTGGTCTTTACTAACAACAATTTTTTCTCATTTGGAACACACTGATTGAAAACATCCAAGGTCAAATTCATTTTGTGGAATTCTACTGAAGTCGACAAAGACACACGCCAAGATGGAGTTGAGTCCATAGCTGTACTTTTAGCCCCTCATTAGTACCAAGTCTTAGTTTTTTACCTCGGTCGGAACTGCTTGGAAAAAGAGGAAAAGACAACTTAACAAGTGATTAAAACCAAAATGGAATGAAAAATAAATTTAAATTTTTTTACAAAGTTAATAAAAAAAAATTTGATAATGAAAAATATTTTGCTAGTTCAAGGTTTATGTTTTTGTCAAATGTTTCCTCTGAAAACTTTACACACACAAAAAAAGGGGTTTGTTACTTAACTAGTTTTTTTCTTTTTATTCCCTTTTTCTGCATAACTTCTGGTTGGTTGTTAGGAGTGGAATTCATCTCACATCACTTTAGAAGTCTGCAGTCTAGCTGTCTACATTTGAACTACTTTTCTTAGGCTCCATTTACAGTCTAAAGGAAGACAAAGACACTGCAGGACATAATAAACCTGACCTATCCTAAATAAGATGTGAGGAATAACACCCTATGTGTACTTGTTTTTCTCCACTAGCAAGAAGGGTAATCCAGCTGGCTAGATCAGATTTGCACTGTAGGAGTCTACATTTGATCAGATGAATCCTCCCCTGCTGTCATACAATTCTTCTTCCTTCCAAGGCTAACCTTGTTCAACCTGGTGTGATAGCAGTTTGTTTGTATGATAGATTGCATTTGCGAATCTTCATATGTTCCACTCTTTTTGATGTTTGTGTATAAAAAAGACAAATTCCACATTCATGAATATGATGAATCTGATGACGTAACATTTGATACCTTTGTCTGCGAATGTATTATATTGGCTTCTGTCACAATAATATATGAACACTTTAGCCATCCCTATTCATTTATATACGTCATTAAAAATCACTGCTCTTTATTCAAGTGTGGTAGCATTGTTGTAATATAGATGTAATATAGAGCTATCTAGGTCAAACCAAAATACATTTTCATTCCTATCAAGAATATATAGAGAGCTAAGTGGAAGAATTATGGTTCAGGAACTTGTAGCATCTGTCATAGTGATGAGCACAGGTTCCAAGTGACTGGAGACTGGTGGTCTCCTGCGATCTCCCTGAACAATTCCTTCAGAAACGCTGTTACCTGGGGTTTGTTACTTCCTGGGGCATTTTCCAGATTTCCCAGTGAGGTTACTGAAGGTGCAATTCAGCATTAATAGCTGCTTCAGACAAAGCTCTGTACTTTCTGACAGCATATCAGAATGGAATCACACTGCAGCTCATGTTATCACAGAACCACAGAATCACAGCATCACAGAACGGTAAGGGTTGGAAGGGACCTCTGAAGATCATCTGGTCCAACTCCCCTGCCAAGGCAGAGTGACCCAGGGCAGGCTGCACAGGAACACATCCAGTTGGGTTTTGAAGGTCTCCAGAGAAGGAGACTCCACAACCTCTCTGGGCAGCCTGTTCCAGTGCTCCGTCACCCTCACAGTAAAGAAGTTTTTCCTCAAGTTGAGGTGGAACTTCCTGAGCTGCAGTTTGTGCCCATTGCCCCTCGTCCTGTCATTGGGCACTGCTGAAAAGAGACCGGCTCCATCCTCCTGACAGCCACCCTTCAGATATTTATAGACATTGACAAGGTCCCCTCTCAGCCTTCTCTTCTCCAGACTGAACAGCCCCAGGTCTCTCAGCCTTTCCTCATACGAGAGATGTTCCAGTCCCTTAATCATCCTCATAGCCCTCAACTAGACTCTCTCCAAAAGTCCCCTGTCTCTCTTGAACTGGGGAGCCCAGAACTGGATACAATACTCCAGTCATTTCAGTTTTATTCTCCATGAACTGTTGTTGTGGTACCTTTCTGGTTATAGTGTTTTCATACTTAACCCTTGCCTCAGTATTTTAAAATATGTTTTTGTTCAGTAAAAGCCATTCTCCTTTGATCGTAACAGTAAGTGCAGACAGGTTAGGGAAATTGTTTTGTCTGGAGCTCTGACACAATCAAATACAGTTTAGAAAGTTAATTTTAATGACTTGGACATCACTTAAATAACTGGACAACCAGCACTTAAAACATTATCTGTGTTCACTGACCACAGTATCTGAATTATGGCTGAAAATGAGAACTACCTACCTGGTTCATTTAGTTTTTTGAGAATATCACTGCATGGCAGGAAAAGATGTACCCAATTACTTTGCTGTTTACCTAATGTCTCTGTTAACTCTGCAGTTACAGTTGAGCTGGAATTGAACAGTCTGGTTGGGTCTACAAAGCCACAAGGATGATTGAGAAGGATAATTCTTTTGTGGAGCAAAAATATATCTTGAATAATGTAGTTTTATATACTGTCACAATCATCTATTAAAATATGTTTCCTAAGTAGAATGGTGGAAAGGAAAGGTTGTTTCACAGAATCATAGTCCTAAAAGGTACTTTGCCGGATTGCCTCATCCATAACTCAAGCATAATCAGTTCTATTTAAATTCTTCCTTGTGATTCCTTGTTTATACAGTATTAAAGACCTCCAGTTAGGAAGATTCCACAACTTCGTCATCCAATTTCTTGTAATGTTTCATTTTCTTTTACTATTAGAAAGTTTTTTTTTTCTTATTATCTAACCCAAATCTTCTTTTCTGCCCTTTAAAAACAATTCACCATAAGTTTAGAAAACAGATTATTCTCATCTTTGATATTTTTGGGACTGTGTAATCAAACTCTTACTTTGATCTTCTCTTCTTCAGTGTAAACAACTAAATGTATTCAATTTTTCCTCATAGGTACTGTTTTCCAGATACCTGATGATTCTTCTCATTCTCTTCCAGTTTCCTCTTGGTCCACATCTTCCTTGAAGTGCAAGGTCCATAACTGGACACAAGCTAAGTCTTACAGTTTTGACTGGAGTTAAAGGACTGATTCTTCAAGTTTGCAGGTTGCAATTATAGAATCACAGAATCATTAAGGCTGGAAAAGACCTTTAAGATCATCAAGTTCAACCACCAAACCAACACCACCATGCCAACTAAACCATGTCCCAAAGTGCCACGTCCACACGTTTTTGAATACTTCCAGTGATGGTGACTCCACCACCTCCCTGGGCAACCTATGCCAATGTTTGACCACTCTCAGTAAAGAAATTTTTCCTAATATCTAGTCTAAACCTTCCCTGGCACAACTTGAGGCCATTTCATCTCATTCTAT
The DNA here is from genome assembly GCF_000687285.1 of Phaethon lepturus. Lineage (NCBI taxonomy): Eukaryota > Metazoa > Chordata > Aves > Phaethontiformes > Phaethontidae > Phaethon > Phaethon lepturus. The sequence continues at coordinate 33,922 of NW_010533684.1, forward strand.
CACTGGTTACTTGGGAGAAGAGACCAACACACCTCACCCACAACACTCT